>NC_054376.1:37140493-37210493 GCF_017654675.1 Xenopus laevis
CTTCAAGCAGTCATAGAGGGGCTGAGATTGAGCCATCACTGAGGGGTGTGGGGGGGAAGTGCCCCCGCCTGGACCATTATCAACTGAGCCGGGACACGTGGAGGAACAGCCCGGGGCTGGGAAAGGGAGGGGGGTTTGGGGACGGGTGTCGGTGCTGAGTCTCTCCATAATGAGTGACAGGAGAGCAGGAGTCAGGAGACGTGTGTGATTATCACCCTGTGACTGGCAGTTGTGAGCAGCAGGTAAGAGCTGGGCTGAGGGGTTAATGTCCGAGTAGCTGACATTGGGGGTAACGGGGGAATTCGGTTCGGTAATGGCACAGACAGGACCAATTTCGGCTTGAAACGTTGTATAGTCAGTTCTTCATTACAAACTTAGAGAGAGAGCGGCGCCTTCTGTTCCGAATAAACCCCCTGTCTTGGTACTTTGGTTGAAGCCATTGAATCGTCTCCTTGCCAGGGGCCGCCTGGGAAATATTAATGGCAATACTTTTATTTTCGGGTATCCGGGTCTTTGCTGCTGAAGGGCCAAGGCAAAAACTTCTTTGTTTTTACTGACGATATAGAGTCGGTGGCTTTCAGAGCATTGCAGTCATTGTCTGCAGTCATTGCTGTCCGACTCCCCAGCGCCCGCATCTGCCCCTAGACTCAGTCCCACTCACTTCTCCTATTCCCGAGCTGGACACTGCGGGGTTAATACTGTGCCCTACACTTTCATTTAATGCAGTATTTTGGGCCCTGGAGCGATTGCTTCCAGTCTGATTGCACAGCCACTCAATGATGATGTTATTGGCATTTCATTTGTGTATCTGGCCATGTGTACTCACTACAAGGGAAAATGAATGACTATGAGGACTAGTCTGCAAGGCAATGAGACTTTCTGCTTAACCATTAGTTATCATGTATTTATTAGCATGTGGTACCTGTGCTTTGCCCCCACACCCACAGCCTGGCCAGAGGTTGTGCAGGAATGGGCATTAGTTTCGCTTCGCCGAAAAATTTGTGAAAATTGTCGCCTACATCTATTTTGGACGCATGTCCGAAAAGTCACTCGCTTCAATTTTGACACCATCTTTAAAGTTAATGGCTGTCCGAATAGTATTGACGCACAGCGATTTTGGCGCTGCCGAATCTTTCGCGGGAGTTGCAAAATTATTCACCGGCGGCGCAACTAGGGTTGCCGCCTGGCCAGTATTTTATCTGGCCTGACCGGTAAAAATGATGCTTGAAACCCAATGTTATTAATAGGGAAAAAAAAAAAAAATAAATAGGAAGGCCGTTATTTTTTCTAGAAAAGGTAAAAATGATGCTTGAGCCCAATGTTATTAATAAAGCAAGTTAAGGAATAGAGGGAAAAAAACGTTGAATTTCAAATGTTTTTTTTGGCTACTTCGACCATCGAATGGGCTGCTTTGACCTTCGACTATGACTTCGACTTTGAATCGAACGATTCGAACTAAAAATCGTTCGACTATTCGACCATTCGATAGTCTAAGTACTGTCTCTTTAAAAAAAACTTCAACCCCCTACTTCGGCAAGTAAAACCTACCGAGGCCAATGTTAGCCTATGGGGAAGGTCCCCATAGGCTTCCTAACAATTTTCTGATCGAGGGAAAATCCTTCGATCGATGGATTAAAATCCTTTGAATTGTTCGATCGAACGATTTTTCCTTTGATCATACGATTGTAGGAAATTTGCTAAATCCTTCGACTTCGATATTCGAAAAATGCAGCCCCTAGTAACTTTAATAGCTGAATGACTATGACAATTTTCATTCGTCCAGGTCATGGTATATCTAGTAATTCTAAAACAACTGGACTTGCTATAATCATTGAAGACATTTCACTACTCATCCGAGCAGCTTCTTCAGTTCAACTATAAGAAACAAGGGAAAGTTGTGCTCACCACTGCTTTTTAAAACCATTAGGCGGGAGTGCAATGTGACCACAAAATACATATAGACAAATACAAGAGTTCTCTGCACTCAACCCATTATCAATATATTTAAGACAGAGACATTTTGTGCATACTGCTACTGAAAAATGCCTTACCCTTTAAACAAAACAGGGATTGTTTGTCCATATATTGCAATATATTTAAGCTGGCCAACTACGTCAAAGTCATCCCATATCTTAGCAGTAGTGACGGGGGAATAAATTCGCATGTCACAAATTTGCGGCGAATTTCCATATTTCGCAGCAGGCGAATTAATTTGCGGATCTCCCGTGAAAATTCCCCAGTGAAAATTTGAGTTAAAAAATTTTGGACGCACATCCGAAAAGTCGTTCGCATAAAAATCACTGCACATCAACACTATTCAGATGCCCATTGACTTTAACGCCAGTGTCAAAATTCATGCGAGTGACTTTTTGTACAATCATCCAAAATTGGACGTGGGCTTCAATTTAGATTTTCACTATTTTTTTTGGAAAATTTTTCGCCATTTTGCGAATTTTTTGGTGAAGCGAAACGCCCATCACTGCTGCCCAGTAATATACTCAAATTGCATTCCATTGCTTCATTATACATTTTATAAAGAGACTAAAGGTGGCCATACACGGGCCGATAAAAGCTGCCGACAGACCGTGTCGGCAGCTTATTGGCCCGTGTATGGGGGCCCCCGACGGGCTTCCCCGATCGAGATCTGGCCGAAAGTCGGCCAGATCTTGATCGGATGGGATTAAAAATCCCGTCGGATCGCGGCCGCATCTGTTCGTTGATGCGGTCCCGCGATCCGACCGCCCGTTTGGCGAACGCTAGGATCCGATCGTTGGGCCCTAGGGCCCACGATCGGATCAGCCCGATATTGCCCACCTCAAGGTGGGCATATCGGAGGGAGATCCGCTCGTTTGGCGACATCGCCAAACGAGCGGATCTATCCGTGTATGGCCACCTTAAGTTTTACCTGCAACTTACTTGCTGCTTTCAAAGTAAATCTCCCAAACTTGGTTGCCGGGGGGCGGAAGCAGCAGCAAGCTCTCTCACGCCCCCCTAGGAATAGTAGCACTAATAGTAGCAATGGGGGTAATAGCACAGCAACACCTATAGTTGCAGCACGTAAAATAGCACAGTAGCACCAATCGTAGCAGTGGGGAATATAGCACATTAGCACCAATAATAGTAATGGGGATAATATCACAACAGGATGTATAAAAAAAACAATGAGGATTAAAGCACAGTTGCTCTCTATAGTATTAGTGGGGTTAAAAGCACTATAATGCTTATAGTAGCAATGGGGATAATAGCAGAGTTACACCAGTATTTGCAAAGGGAATCATAAAACCTCAACCACTTTAATCGCAGTGGGGATAATAAATAGCACTGTAGCACAGTGCTATTTATTAGTGTTAAAGGGGTTGTTCACCTTCCAACACTTTTTCCAGTTCAGTTGGGTTCCGATAGATCACCAGAAATAAAAGCTTTTCCCAATTACTTTGTATTTTCTATGTGTCACTGTTTTTCTAATAATGAAGTATAAAGTTTCATTTTTTATCTTCTAAAGCTGCTCGGGGGGGGGGGGGGGGGGTGGCGGTCGCCGACTCTTTTACTGTTCTAAATTGATACGTTTAGTTGATAAATTTGTTATCTTTGTCCCTGCCGAGCAGAACCTCTTGGTTTTATTACAGGCAGCTGTTAGAATTGATACAATAGTTGCTAATACTCATTCTAGGAGCACTGGACCCGCAGCTCCCCAGTGCTCTAGGAGCGATGAAGAGGGAAATCTGGGCAGGGTCAGACTGGCGCAATCAGGGCCCACCGGTTCTTGAACCTCGGGGGGCCCTGCGCGCATGCGCAAAAAGCTGGTGCTCCGTGCACATGTGCGAGTGGCAGACGCACCACACACATGCATGAACTATAGGCTTACAGCGCGCATGCGTGAACGAAAGGCCAACCACGCGCCTGCGCTAATGGTAAGCACACTGCGCCGTACACATTTTTTTTGTTTGGGGGCTAATCTAGGACCCAGTCTGGGCCGGCGGGGGCCCAAGAGGGCCAGGGCCCACCGGGTTTTTTCCCGGTTTCCCGCTGGCCCAGTCCGTCACTGAATCTGGGCCTGCTTGTGCCCTAGGAAGGTGCCTCTTCTGCCTACCCCTAGTTCTGACCCCGTATAGGGATACCCTTAATACCAATAATATCTTGTGTCAATCATTTGAAGTTGAGGGGCTGCAGGTATAAAGGTATATAAGGTGTTGACTGGAATGCTACAGCTAATGGCATGCTGCATTTCTTTCTTTTCTAAAAGGCAGGTCCGTCCTGCACCTCTGTTGTGTACAGTACCAGGAATTCATTCAATGTGTCTGTCAATGAGCGCAAATGGTTGGATTTTGACCACGGGGTGCGCCTTCAGATTAGCAAACTTCTGATAGTGTAATTTCTTCATGGAATGTTTTGTCTGCCGCTGCTATCTGCGGGGGGACCAACTGTCCAAATCACAGATTGAAATATGCCAACTAGTAACCACTTAATGTCCCATTAACCTTAAATGGGCTACTGACATCAGAATGAATGTTTTTTCATTCTGTGGCTTTTAAAATTGTTGTTGAAACATAACTTCAGCCAATGTAGTGCGTGCTATAAGTTGTAGCTTACTGGAGAGCGACTTACGGGAAGTTGACCATTAAATGCCTAATAATTGTCAGCTGACTCACAATGACCACAGGGACTTTATCTGCCGATACTTAAAGGGGAAGTAAATTCTAAAATAGAATAAGGCTAGAAATGCTGTATTTTCTATACTAAACATAAACATGAACTTACTGCACCAGAAGCTTAATTAAACAAATAATTTATGCTTTCAAAGTTGGCCACAGGGGGTCACCATCTTGTAGCTGTGTTAAACATCTCTGCTGTTGGGAGGTTAAGCTTAGGGATCATCATAAATGATAAAAACAGCACAAGTCAAATAATATCTGCCATAGAAGCTGAAACAGAAAGTCTGATTAATAATCACAATATGCAGACTGCACTGAGTCTGTGGGTACAAATCTCTACACGGTCGCCGGCTGCTCTACAGGGAAACAAATAAAGCTGCTAAAGTTCAGGGAAGTAAAGTGGGGGGCTCCCCCCCTTCCGTTTGAAAGTATGATCGTTTCCCTGCAAAGCAGCTATGGACTAGAGCAGCTAGTTTCCTATCCGCAGCAGATTGTAAAGTAAAACAACTTGGGAATTTTACTGCATACAGTCAGGCTTATTATAAAAACGGTAGACATTTTTTAATTAAAGTATATTGGAGATAGATTTCTTTTTCATTAAAGTAAAGTAAAAATGGGATTTTATTTTTTTGCCTTTACATCCCCTTTAAAGGAACAGAACGTCAAAAAATGAAAGTGTTGTAATGAAAATATAATGCAGTGTTGCCCTGCACTGGTAAAACTGCTGTGTTTGCTTAAGAAACACTACAATTTTTTATATAAATAAGCTGCTGTATAGCAATGGGGGCAGCCATTCAAAGGAGAAAAAGCTCAAGTTACACAGCAGATACCAGATAAGCTCTGTCTGTCTAATGGTGTTATCTGTTATCCATTAGTTAACCTGTGCATGGCCTTTTTTCAATTTCCACCATTGCTCCACAGCAGCTTGTTTATATGAACTATAGTAGTGTTCTGAAGCAAACAGATCAGTTTTACCAGTGCAGGATATTTTCATTACTTTAAAACACTTACAGTTTTTGGTGTTACTGATCCTTTAAAGGGAAACTATTGCGACAATGAAAATTGAATATAAGCTTCATCACACTGAAATAAGAAACTTCAATTAGAAATTCTGTACCCTTCTGAAATAATCAATTTAATTTTCAATATTCCTCTCTCAGCATCTGTTTCTCTTCATTCTCTCTTCATGCAGGAGTTGGGAGTCAGATATTCATTGACAGTTAGATCCGATATATCTTATAGGGGGGCTCCTTTTACATAGAAGATGTATTAGAGCTCACTCTATTAAAATCGCCAGAAATCCTGTCCCTCTACCTGCAGGACTGTGCAAAAGGCAGTTATTTTGTTAGATTGTTATCCAGAAAAGTTCGAATTGCGGAATGCCTGTCTCCCATAGACTCCATTTTATCCAAATAATCCAAATTTTTCAAAATGATTTCCCTTTTCTCTGTAATAATAATAAAACAATACCTTGTACTTCATCCCAACTAAGATATAATTAATCATTATTGGAAGAAAAACCAGCCTATTGGATTTATTTAATGTTGAACAATAGTTCCCCTTTATAGTTATATTCTGCCGCGTCTTCGTTCCCCCGTCTCCTTCTCACGTATTCACATGCCGGGAGGGACTGGCTGTGATGGCTTGTGTTCCTGGACGTGTGTGCAATTCACTGTCTCCAGGCGGAGTCTGCTTCGCTCAGAGTCCTGCCTGGAACTTCTGGAGACCAAAACAAAGCGGACACAGACTTTTCTCTCAGAAAACATTATTTATGAGTGCATTTGGGTTTGCCTAAATCTAGTTGTAAAAGCAGAGCAGCAGTTCCCATTGCCTGGGGTTGGTGATGCGTGGTTTACAAACTTTTCCTTCTGTGGTTTCTATGGCACTGTCAATAGACTGCGATACGTAATTTAGCTTTTACTTCATATCAATTTTATTTACTTTATTAAGCCATCATTAACTGAGTACTTGTCTATTATCAGAACTTTATAGTACGATCACCACCCCCCCCTTTCGTTCGAACAAATAGCCCACATAATCTGTAGTCCGCTAGTGAAATCTGTCAGGCAAAAAAGGTCCAGAAAATATCTGCACATCTGTTTCAATTACTGGCACATATACAATACCTGGCATGTGGCAATCCTGTGTAAATGTGAAAAATGCTGAAGGTTACCTGGGAGAGCAGCAAGTAAAGTGCTTTGCATGCAGCAATTCCAGTAAATCAGGAGGGCCAGGAATTTTTTAGGAGCTGTGATGTTGCAGAGCTGTCAACTTTATCTGGAGCTACCAGATTTTCAGCCTTGTCCCCTGGTCTCCCATCACTCTAATGCCTTCCCCCAATTTTTTCCAATTTCTAATGATTTGCCACAAAAATCCACGCGTGCAGAACATTTCAGTGACGTCGGTGGAGCGAAGTTCTCATGAGCAGCGCGGTTGTGTTGGCTTCAGAAGACGTTTTGCGAATGACGTAACTTCTTCTGACATCACTTCCTGGGACGCCACAAGCCTGGAAATTTTAAAGTACTTTTACGAAGTTGACAGCTCTGATGCTGTGGATTTCTCTCTCTGAAGTAGATGTACTGGCAGATACATTAGATAGCTTCAAGCTCATCATATAAACGTTAGTGCGCTTGGAGTGCACAGGCGGTCATTTGAGGACTATTGGTTGGCATCAGTCTTAAGGTGGTAATACACGATTAATACTGATATCAGTCTGCCTTTGGTAGGCATATCGGGTTAAGATTAGTTTGTTTGGCGACCTTGGCTCTAGGGCCAAATGATCGGATTACAAAGAACTAACCGATTCGTCCTGGATCTCCAAAAAAAATCAAACCTGCCTGATCAATATCTGCCTGATTTTTGGCCTGATATTGACCGGGGAGACCCGTTGGAGCATCCCCTACATGGGCAAATAAGCTTTAAAGGAGAACTAAACCCCCCCTTTAGCCAAAAGTCCCCACTGGCCCCCCTCCACTGGCTCCCCTCCTTGCCTTCCCCCTGCTCAGTATTACCATTGAATTGTGTCCCCTCTAGAAATAGTGACCACACATGCAGAGTCACTGGCTCACTGGCGCAATCTTCCGATGCATCGGTATTCTTTGGGTCCCTTCGGCAATTTCCATTACTTTCACCGGATGCACAGTTGTTGTGAACCAGAAAATTCTTTTGATAAATATACACCAATGGGAGAAGTCCCTATCCTATTTGGAATCCAAAAACTATTTCGAGCAAAAATCGGAAAAATTCAGTCTTTTCTGGAAAAAGCCAGAACAAATAGAGTGAGTTTTCCCCTGATCTGATTAAATTGTGCTTTTTGAATAATAAATAAGGTCAAACAGTGGTTTCTAGTTTGGTCTGACTTTTTTATTTTAAAAAATCAGAAAAATTCGGTTTTTGATAAATAACCCCCTAAATAAACCCAACAGGCTGGTTTTGCTTCCAGTAAGGAGTCATTGGGGTATATTTATCAAAGAGTGAAGTTAGAGATCGCCACCGTCCTCTAGAGTAAAATTCCACCACTCTCCATTTATTTTATATGGGATTTTGAAAGGCGTATTTATCAGTGGGTGAAAGTGAAAGTTCATCCTTTGATAAAAGCGCCTTTCAAAATCCCATAGAAATGAATGGAGAGTGGTGGAATTTCACTCTAGAGGACTGTGGCGATCTCTAACTTCACTCTTTGATAAATATACTCCAGTATATCTTAGTATGGATCAAGTACAAAGTACTGTTTTATAACTGCAGAATAAAAAGAAATCATTTTTGATGGGAGATGGACTTCCTGTCATTCTGAGCTTTCTGGATAACAGGTTTCCAGTAAACAGATCCCATACCTGTATTATCACATGGAATAGATGGGGTGTTGCAGGTTCATAATGTGTGATTTCATGAAACATATAGAATACTGTTCATGTGGGAGGCATGCATACAAATAAACGCTGTTTATGGTTGTGTGAAAAAAGTAAAAAGGAAAATCAGTTTTATTCTTTAGTAGGTTAGCTGGGCTTGCCATCTGTCTCTTCTGTATAATGGGGCACAATATTCACAGAAAGCACACTAACATACTAATGTATAGGTATAAAACATTGGGGGGTCCAGTTTTCCAACAGTTAGAATAATTAACGTCTTCACTGCCTGGCATCTATTGACGGGAATGGATATATAAGGCCAGGGGCTCACCAAACATTGCAGTGCAAACATTGAAGTTTCCTTAGACAATGAACAAGGTCCATCACAATGGATCCTGCTGACCCAAGCAGCCTCTCCCAGCGGGTCGGCACTTACAGCGCGAGGCAAAGTGGTGTCACTTAGCTTTGCTGAACCAATTTGTTCTTTTCGAAGAAGAAAGTCCTGCGACCGACGTGTCTTTCCTTTGGTCTCAAAGAGCAGTACAGCATGGGAGGAGCAGAGAAATGTTTTTGACTTTAAAATACCTCCTTTGACAAATGGAGAATGGTGAAAATCTGAAGCACTGAGAGAGAAGGAGAAAGGAAAGCTCCAAGAATAAGGGTGGAAGTGAGCCGTTAATTTGTGTATCTTGCACGCAGGCGTAATATTAACTCTGTTTCTGCTGAGAAGTCAGTTACTTGACTCTGCGTTTTTATCAGCTGGCATTCTGGGCTAGCCCACTGCGTTCATCGGCTACTGGCGAGAGCCAGGTGTGGAGTCCAGAGCAACGTGATCTCATTAGCTATTCCAATGAGACTGAACAAAAAGATGGTTGTTCTAAAGCTTCATATTACAAATGTATGGTTCATTTATCATGCAGGAATACAGTTTGGGGTCACTGTATATCCTAACTAAAATCATCAAATATTATAGGTATCAAGGGCCAGTTCACTCAGATGTGTTTTTGTGTGTGTAATGAATGATTCATTCTGTGTGTAAATTAATTTTAGGATTTTTTTAGGTTAAGAAGACTTTTGGCTTGCCAATTTTTTTTGATCCACTCTTTGAAGTCCCCTCAAATTATGAAATGTTTTAATTGTATTATTATTTTATAATAAGGATATTATAAGTCACTGAGGAGCTCCATGACCATATAAAAGTACAAGGCCGCAGGCCAAGTGCTTTCATACAGGTCATAGAACTCCAAGGTATCCTAATATCCTCATATTTCTAATTAGGGATGCACCGAATCCAGCATTCGGCTCGGGATTTGGCCAGGATTTTCGGCCTTTTTCAGCAGGATTCGGATTCAGCCAAATCCTTCTGCCCGGCCGACCTGAATCTTAATTTGCATATGCAAATTATGGGCGGGGAGGGAAATTGCATGACTTTTTGTCACAAAACAAGGAAGTAAAAAAAAAGTTTTTTCCCCTTCCCACCTGGATTTGTTTCGATATTTGGCCGAATCTTTCGCAAAGGATTTGAGGGTTTGGCCGAATCCAAAATAGTGGATTCGGTGCATCCCTATTTCTAATATCCTCATATTTCTAATATCCTCATATTTTCCAACAAGGGGTACTTTATTTATTATAATACACGAGTTTTAATGAGTCATGTGACAACAATGACATCACTACTCACTGTTTGTAACTGATGACATCACTACTCACGGTTTATATTCATGCCTTTTGTGTATAATATATGGATTAAAGGGTTTTACATATTCTCACGTTCTGTATTTAATACCCCAGTGCCATTTGGGATCTCTAATGTAGTATAGCAAAAACAGTACAAAAGGAATGGGATCCCCTATTACATACAAAAAAAGGACAAATCTTCTATAACACTGTCAGTCTGGTGTCACATTTTAAGGGGGTCATTTATTAAAGTCCAAATGCCAAAAACTCGAAAAAATTTTACTAAAAAATCTGAATTCTTAGTAGAAAAAAACTCAAATACTTTGAAAATTTATAATACCCAGAGGCTGCAAAAAATCAAAATTCAAAAATCCGCCATCTCAGACCTGCTGAGGTCAGGTCCCTATCCTTTTTGGAAGTTTCTGACTATTTTGGGCAAAAATCTGAAAAATTCAGTCTTTTCAGGAAAAAGCCTGAAAAAATCAAGTGATTCTGGGAAAAGAAATCCAAAAAAATCATACGATTCTGATTTTTGCACGATTTTATTGAGTTTTCTCCTGGAAAACTTTTTTTCAAACTTTTTTAATCATAAATAAGGTAAAATAGTGAATTCTAGTTTGATTCAGATTTTTGTTGATAAAATAATCATAAATAATTGAGTTTTGATAAACAACTCCCATAACGTGTGGCTTATTTTGGAGGGAAAAATTCAGCTGGTGTTTGAATCCTGTTTGGTAAACTGGTAATTCTACTGATTTGGCAAGTGTAGAGATTCGAGTTTAAAGGTAAAGATTCAGTAGGTGATTTTTAATATCCCTATGTAATTCTTTTCAAATTGATAGAGAGAGAGGGAGAGAGAGAGAGAACCACACATTGTGTAATTAACTGTAATTTTATTTCTTCATTGAATTCATAATATCAATATGCTAATAGCTAGTGTTTTATATGTCAGTGGGAGTGGGACTAAACATTTAATATCTTCCCCAGTTATTTGGAATGGGAATTGTTGGCAACTGACCAATGTGCCAACTGGATGGAATTTAACTTTAACCTTGTATTAAAACATGGCTTTTTGGACTTTTGGAACCTTTCACTTTTGTCGTTTTATTGACTGGCATTTTTTTTCACAAAGTTCTTATTTAATTTCTTTCTTTAATTAGAATACGGACATGATGTTTAAAAGTATGATACTGATGCTTTTTGAATGAGACACATGCCTGTTTCAGGCACTTTAAGGTAGGGTGGCCACTTCCAAATCTCAAAAAAAAAGGTCACAATTGCTAAAATATGCATAACAAATAAATTACTAAAGTCTGAAGGCTAAAGATTGAATCTAAATCAAACATATTGTAGAACAAGTTGTAGAAAATATACTTAATATTATTAGGAGAATTATTTATTTGACAAATATTACCAATAACACCTACGGTATATAAATGTATAATAAAAATATGCCATTGATTATTTTGTGGCCCCCAGTTCCTGCTGTTTAAGATTAAAGGTGTTAATAGTAACATAGTAGGATGAAAAAAGACACACGTCCATCAAGTTTAACCTTTTAACTCTATTTAACCTGCCTAACTGCCAGTTGATCCAGAGGAAGGCAAAAACCCCATCTAAAGCCTCTTCAATTTGCTTCAGAGGGGGAAAAATTCCTTCCTGACTCCAAAATCAGACTAGTCCCTGGATCAACTTGTACTATGAGCTATCTTCCATAACCCTAACAAACAAGGGAAAGTTGTGCTCACCACTAATTTTTAAAACCATTAGGCGGGGTTGCAATGAGGGTGTGACCACAAAATACATATAGACAAATACAAGAGTCCTCAGCACTCAACACATTATCAATATATTTAAGACATTGAGACATTTTGTGCATACTGCTACTGAAAAATGCCTTACCCTTTAAACAAAACAGGGATTGTTATTCACATGACTTGGGGCAGCTGGGAAATTGACAATATGTCTAGCCCCATGTCAGATATCAAAATTGAAGATAAAAAATCTGTTTGCTCTTTTGAGAAATGGATTTCAGTGCAGAATTCTGCTGAAGCAGCACTATTAACTGATTAATTTTGAAAAAGAAAAATGTTTTCCCATGACAGTATCCCTTTAACATGCTTAAAGGGTCCTACAAGCATTTTATACTATTTCCAGCTCCCAGGCTTTATGTTTTCTTTTGGAGGAGTATTTTGCTTTTGATCTTTGGTAGCCTGTTTACTAAAGTGAGGAATATCTCCTGAAATAATTCACCTGTAAATATGGCATGTTTTTTATTTAAAATCTGAACAACATAGCCATAACATATGACTATGAGGTTTGCTGTACTAATTTGCCAATGCCACACATATATGTCTTTTCCTCATGAGTTAATGCACCAATGTCAAAAATACATCAACTCATCATGAGTGCCAGTTCTGTTTCTCCACCATCAGCAGTGTTTTGCTATCTATGACATCATTTAAAGGGCACCTGGTAACCTTAAATATTTCCAAATGAGCATGGGAGTAACAGCAGTTTTTTTAAAAAAAAAAAAATTGGCCCCACCAGTGCTAGGAAACTCGCACCATGAGGGAGCTCCGGGTGCAAGCAACCATATTGTGCACTTAATGTTCAAGTTTAGGCATTCGCTCATCATGCACATGCACGTGCCCCAACATGGCTGCTCAAACCAGGAGCTCCCTCCCTGGTTACCCCAACTGGACTGCAGGCTCTATTAGCCCACACCTTTGGTGGGGGAAAATATTATAGGGTATCAAGTACCCTTTAAGTTATACCAACAATAATACAGTTATTATGTGACATTTTTGCATCATTGCATTACGTTCACATTGGTGCATTTCCAGTTGTTAAGTAAAGGCGTGATGTCATCACAAATATAAATAAGTAACTATACACCTATCCAATATCTCATTTCTAAACAACAGGTATTTATATGAAGTTGGCCCTCTTTTTTTCTTCTCGTTCGGATGGGATAAAAATAAAAACTGGGTAAATAGATAGGCTGTGCAAAATAAAAAAACATAACAATCAGAACACAACTTTCTGCTTTTCGGCTCTCTTGGTTTCCACTGATTGGTTACCAGGCAGTAACCAATCAGTGACTTGAGGGGGCGGGGCACAAGGGTCATATCTGTTGCTTTTGAATCTGAGCTGAATGCTGAGGATCAATTGCAAACTCACTGAACAGTTATGTCCCATGGGGCCCCCCTTCAAGTCGCTGACTAACTCAGAGTTAGAGAGCAGAAAAGCAGGAAGTAGAGTTTAGACTGATATGTTATACATCAAATCACTCCAGCCTTTATACATTACATTTTTGCCTAACTAACTATATTAGAAACATTTTTTATTTTGCACAGCATATCTATTTACCCAGTGTTTATTTTTACACTGAACAATTCCTTTAATGGACTATATATACAAGTACTGGGGAACTTAATGATTTCACAGGGAGGAGCATTGTGGGCAATTGAGGTTAAAAGAAGTTTACAGTTACAGTGCACTTGAGAAAGGGTCCGTGTTCTCTAAAACATTTGCGACCAATAAAGTTTTTTAACTTTTTTTTTCTTTCCTGGAGAAGAAATTAAAACCTTGACTGAGCATTATCTTCCAGTACATTTGGCACATTGTTTATAATTTTTTATCATTTGTGGTTTTCGAGTTATTTAGCTTTTTTTCAGTAGTTCTCCAGTTTGCATTTTTAGCAGTCTGGTCCAAATTCCCCTAGCAACCATGCATTGAGAGACTGGACTATGAATAGGAGAGGCCTGAACAGAAAGATGAGTAATAAAAAGTAGCAATAGCAATGCATTTGTTGTCTTACAATTTGTTTTTTTTTGGAGTCACTGACCCCCATCTGAAAGCTGGAAATAGTCAGGAGAAGAAGGCAAATAATTCAGAACTATAAAAAATGAAGGCCAATTGAAAAGTTGGTTAAAATTAGCCATTGTATAACATACTAAAAGTTAACTAAAAAATGAACCACCCCTTTAAAGTGGACCTGTCACCCAGACACAAAACTCTGTATAATAAAAGTCCTTTTGAAATTAAACATGAAATCCAATTTCTATTTTTCATTAAAGCATTCATAGCTGTTGTAAGCGCATTTAAAAATCTCAGCTGTCTATGCCTTAGGCATAGAGGCGGGGCAGGCAATTACTTTCCATTCAGCACTTCCTAGATGTCACTGCTCTCCACACATTCTCCCATTCTCTACACAGTTTAATTGTGTAGCAAGGGCATGGGGATGGACATCAGGTCCCCCATTCTGGTGCACAAACAAGATTCTGAGATGATGCAAGGCTTGCCTTAATAACAGTGTCCACAAAATGGCTCCTGCCTGCTTGCTATAATTATGAGTTCCCAGACTGAAGGAAACAAGATTCAAATAATTTATATAGTGTAATTAAAGTTCATTTTGCTTGATTAATGTGATAAAATAGGATTTTGAATAATTTTTTTGGGTGACGGGTCCCCTTTAAGTTTACCTGTGTATGGCCATTTGTAAGTGAAATAGTTTCTAAATGAAAAAACGAATGAAGTTTATCAATGAGATGCTTACCTTCAATAAAACAAACCCTTAAAATAAAATATGTATAATTTAAATTCCTCTTAAAACTCAAGATAAATTATATTCTTGCCTTCTTCTGTGTGTTCATCTTAACATCTAACCATCCATTCATTAATCAATTCAGTCATTATTTCAATGTGTTTAAGACCTATAGAGGTATGGGATCTGTTATCCAGAATGCTAGGGACCTGAGGTTTTCTGGATAATGGATCTTTCTGTGATTTGGATATACCTAAAGTCTACTAGAAAATCAAGTAAACATTAAATAAACCCAATCGGCTGGTTTTGCTACAGCCTTTCCGTAATTCGAAGCTTTCTGGATAACAGTCTTCCAGATACTGGATCCCATACCTGTAGTCAGTTCCTTTAAGATATTGCAGAGAGTTGAGAACCTGTAGCCCTCAGAAATGATACGCAATTATGGCTTTTTTTTATTTGAAATGTTTCTTTCTTAAACAGTTTGAAGCTTTAACTTTAAGGAGAGGTCACCTTTGAAAAAGCAACGTCCCCCTCCCCTCATCATCCTGTCAGCTCTTCACACAGCGGCTGAATTTACCCTCCCCATTAGCGGGAATGAATAATTATTTTCTCGATTCAGCTGGTGACGTGCGGTTCACGGGAGGTTAATTGGTAATAATGGGTTCTGTTCCAAACGAAGAACAGCTTTACAACTCAGCCAAGGACTCTGGCTGAGAGACGATTATGAGACCCATCTCTAATCATATCCAGTATGGGTTAATAAGTGTCTGACTGCTTAAGTCCATGCTTTAAGTATTCCTGGTACACTTATGTTTTTGCCTGTTGTTCTTGAGTCTTTTCACATGCTTAGTGCCTATCCCTGTTTTTGACAACCATTGTCATTCTTTTACACTATGCATTACCACATCCAGTATCTTAGCAAAAGCCTTCTTGTTTATTCTTTACAATATAAGTGACATTTGTGTTTTCAAAGCTTTGTACCAAATACAGTAATGAGACGCTTCTGGTGAAGCTTTATTTAAATTATATGCTGTTGTTACTTTTTATAAAGAAACAGATGCCTGCATTATAAAGTCATTTCTTTCTGTAATTTGGATCATCCTAGATTAGGGGCTCTTTCACATGGCCATTTTTTCCTGCGTTGCTCTTTCTTCCATTCAGCCGCAGGGGAGCACAGGAGTAGACGCACTCAATTATTGTGAAAGGGGCTGTTCTCACTCAGGCGCATGTATGCGCCAAACGCAGGTGAAATGCAACATGCTACGTCCCACCTGCGTTTGGCGGTTACATGTGGCTGTGTGAGTACAGCCCCCTTCACAATAATTGCGTGCATCTACTCCTGCTCTCCCCTGTGGCTGTACGGAAGAAAGTGCAATGCAGGGGAGCACAGGAAAAAGAGGCTGTGTGTAATATCCCTAAGTCTACTATAAAATCATGTAAAATCATGTAAAGATTAAATAAACCCAATAGACTTGTTTTGCTTCCAATAGGGATGAATTATACATTGGTTTGAATCAAGTACAAGGTACTGTTTTATTATTATAGAGAAAAGGGAAATAATTTTTTAAAAAATTTGGATTATTTGATTATAATGGAGTCTATGGGAGACAGCCATTCTGTAATTCGGAGCTTTCTGGTTATACCAATAACAGCAAGAAAACGGCAGCAAACAAATTATCCCTTCCCACCTGTTAGTGCTCCTGATAAAAATGAAAGTAAATCACCATACTGAATGCACACAAAGCAGTGGCAAACAAAAATGTTTGAGCATTTGGCACTATTCACCCCTCCTTGCACTTGCATTCATCCCCATTCTTTCAATTCCATCAAGAGCAGTGACTAGTGGAAATTGTCCACTGCTCTTTTCCTGGTCTTCAGAGATCACTTTGTTTGCCTCCACCCATAATTATTTTCTGCTGAAAGTAACATATGAGTCTAGGTAGAAGGTCTGGTTTCATGCTCTCTCCATAGCGGTAGATAAAATGCTGTCTATATTGTATTGCAGTGTGATCAGTGCAGAGCTCTAAACAGGACCACATAATCAAATAGCTACTGTTGCTAAGTACCTCCCCGTTAGCAAACTAACCATTAGGGGCCGATTCACTGACTTCGAGTGAAGGATTCGAAGGTAAAAAACTGCGAAATTCGAAGTTTTTTTTGGGCTACTTCGACCATTGAATGGGCTACTTCGACCTTCGACTACGACTACGACTTCGAATCGAAGGATTCGAAGTAAAAATCGTTCGACTATTCCACCATTCGATAGTACTGTCTCTTTAAAAAAAACTTCGACCCCCTAGTTCGCCATCTAAAAGCTAGAAGTCAATGTTAGCCTATGGGGAAGGTCCCCATAGGCTTGGCTAACTTTTTTTGATCGAAGGATATTCCTTCGATCGTTGGATTAAAATCCTTCGAATCGTTAGATCGAAGGAATTATCCTTCGATCGGGCTTAAGCCCTTGTGAATCGATATTCGAAGCCGAAGGATTTTAATTCCTAGTCGAATATCGAGGGTTAATTAACCCTCGATATTCGACCCATAGTGAATCGGCCCCTTAATGTCATTATTGACCAAAAAATAATGTGTGGTTATATTAACCGGTGCATCAGCCCACACGGGGTTACAGAGACATCCCAAGATAAACATATAATATATGTGTGTAAAGAAACATATATCCCTCAAACTATTAACCCCAAATGTATCAGTTGCTACTTGTTCCTATATCATGACATTAAGGTATAGCAGCATAATGTTATACAGTCATGTGTATACAGTATAACGAATTTAGCATAAAAAAATGCCCAATTAAACACTATTAGTGTATAGAAAATTATCAAAAAGTTTTACAAAAAATTATTACAAAAAATTTCAAATTATAGTATAAAAAATGAAGAAAAAGAAAACAACATAAAAGACAAAACTATTTAAAAGACGGATATATATATAGGCACTTGCATCCATACTCATGCCCCACTTCTGTACATTGGGGGGATGCTGTTAATACAGCCCTGTATGTACAGTAATTGCCATTAAAACAGTAACTTGCTTCTATTTTGTGGCTTATGACTGATGATAAAATGAGTAACAGAATTGGGTGAGAACTGGCTTTTGCAGCATTATTTTATGGGGCAGATTTACTAAAAGGCAAATTGACTAACGCTGGCGACGATTCGCCAGTGTTACCGCTTTCATGCGCTTTGCCGATTTACTAACGGGCACAGGCTTAACTTCGCTAGCGAAAGAGACTGATGCTAGCACTCATTCGTACTCTATCAGAATTTTCGCTCTGGGGAATGGACGTTACTCCGCAAATTCACTAAGATGCGGATTTTACTGAACGTAAAACCAGGCGAAGTGCATTGGAGTGTATATATCTTCCTCAATCTTCTGTTACTTACATCATATTTTCAGTGGAAAAGTTTCTAAGTCCCAAAAGACACTGGTGTCTTTTACTTTTTTTAGAGTGATAGGCTGCAAAAGTCCTTAAATTTTTTTTTTGGGGTAACCGGATTCCCCCATACATTTTCTAACATATGGAACAAAATCTATACAGTGGACTCATGTATTATAACAACTCTATTGTCTTTATTAAGGTTCCCTGGACTTGTGTCATGTAATGTATTTGCTGCAACATATACCTCCCAACTTTATAATTTTTCTGTCGTATGCAAGTTAGTCTGAGATAATAATATCGAATATTCGCCAGCATTCGGCACCTTAGACGGAACTCCGCATTTTAGTAAATTAGCTGTGTTGGAGCGAATTTTCGCCTGGTGAAGTGTTGCGATGGCTGCGAAGCTGTCGCTGGCGAATTTTCACCCCTTATTAAATTTACCCCTAGAGTCATAACCAGAGGTCAGAAAGCGACTAACAATGTAATGTAATGTATTTGCTGCAAAATATACCTCCCAACATTATAATTTTTCCGCCGTATGCAAATTAGTCTGAGAGAAGACCTCTAACGAAGTTGCGCTAGTCATAATTGAGCGCTAGAGCATCTTGGCTTTGATTGCCAAAGTAATAGTATCGAAAATTCGCCAGCGTTCTGCGCCCTGGACGCAACTCCGCATTTTAGTAAATTAGCTGTGTCTGAGCAAATTTTTGCCTGGTGAAGTGTTGCGATGGCTGCAAAGCCGTCGTTGGCTAATTTTCGCCGCTTAATAAATTTACCCCTAAGAGTCATAACCAGAGGTCAGAAGGCGACTAACAAATACTGCTATTAATTGCAAGTACTTTTTACAAATTAACATTTTATTATTTAAAATGTTAACGGACACTGCAAGATTTTTTCAAATACATTTTTGATTATTCAAAAAGCTGTTTTGGGTGAGGGTCCCTTTTAATGTCTACTTTGCTGATAGTATAGTACCTTAAACATCCTTTTGTTTTTAAACACACAGTGCTTGCTTAATTAAGGCTGCTGAATATCAAAACGTGGAAGTGCTGCCATGGCTCATTAATCTGCCATCCTCTATGTTATCTTGCATTTTGAGTAAAGCTTGACTGTACTAAGACTTTTTCCTGAATTGGGCTGGATCACATTCAGCTACTTTGTACATTCTGATCTCTTTGCAGCTGCTTGGCACGCACTGAAGTGAATACTGTGGGTTGCACTAGTCTGAGACAAATCATTTTCAGTGCAAACTGGTGTAATTCTGCAATTGTTGCAGTATATACTTAAAAAATATTTTGGACAGGGATGTCATGTCATGAGGGTGATCATGAGCCAGTCCTGGATTTTATTTTGAACCTAAAGCCTCCTTACTCTAAAGTGTAACATGAAATGAGGTCTCAAAATGGCCAGATTGCTACAATATCTGCAATAAACAAATAAATAAATGAAGGCTTAAGCCCGTGTGAATTGGTGTGCTTCTTCCCCTTACATAGCTCAGAGTGGATCATTATCATCCTTATAACATAGGGTCATTTGACAGCTCTATTATCTTTGATGCTCCGATTTATTAAGGCAGTAGCACTGTTTTTTTTTTGGTTTCTCAGGTTCCAGCCTTCCTCTATTTGATAGGAGCTTTGTAGATTTTTCTACAGTAACCCCAGTAGTTAGCCGGCAGACAGCTTGCTTTATAAACAACTGGGAATCACTCACATTTTATTATCATAGAATTCAAAATTCACGTTATCCAATAATTGGATGGCTCTGGCTCTGTACTTATAGAATGCATGAAAAACAAAGAGAAAGCTTACCGAGAGTCAAAAATAATTGCTCCTTCATCAGGAAACCTGTTTAAAAATACTGTCCCCTTGCCCTTTTGTACTAACACGGAGCAATTCATGGGAGCACAACGGTGGTTCCATTATACTTTCCTCGAGTTAGGTAAAGCCTTTATATTCAAATGATTCCGCTTACAATTTTACCGGTTCATGTTGTGAATAATATATTATTTTTTTGTGGGCAACTTACTCTCAACTGTAAATTTCAGAAAAGAAAATAATGGTTTGTTTTTTTTCACCTCAGTGACATTGTTTAATCAAATCCAAATTATTTTTGGCACATGATTCATTTATAATTGTGTTTCTTGCAGAATAATGTCATGTGTTTTGCCCAATAGCTATTTTATTCCATTGGCAGCAACACAACCTTATAGTCATATATTTTTATATGGAATAGCATTTTAACAAAGTTTCTCAAAAAAATTGAGAGACCGTTTCAATTAATCATGTTTTTTTTTTTTACATTTTGCACACTCTGTCTGTGACTCTGACCATCGGTCTGGAGAGCAAGGACCGGCATTCCTTGCATAAACACAATGGAAGGGGGTGACATGTAGATTCATCCTTCAGACCCCTACTTGTCCCCTGTGACATGCAAGTTAGGGATCAATGGTCGGAACAGGGTGGAAAGGAGCCTATAGCCGAGCCCCCCTAGTCCCCCTCCAGCACTAGAAAGTAGAGCGGGAGCAGAGAAGCAAGCACCTCAGATGGCAATGGGACCAGGATCATCCCTGGCATTAAGGGAAGGGATATTTCTCCCCATTCAGATATATCTTTGCGAATGTCTATTAGCACATTAACACATTCTACTGTATACAGTTCTATTGTTAGCAATCTGCTAGCTAACACAGAGGTGCAAGTGTGATCCCGGAGGTGCAAACTACAGGTACATAGATAATCAGACACAAACTGCCGAGAGAGGATTAACCTCTGCACATACTGAAGACGACACCCATTGCATATACTGGCGAAGATGAAGGCTTCTTGGATTTAATATATTACTATTTTCTTGGGAATTAAATAAGTACTCTTTTTAATGGACTAGTAATGTTTTCATCTCTCTTTTAAAGAAGAAGATGAATGCTTTTCCAATAACACTAAAGTATTGGAGCTAATTTGGTTTTATGAAGATGGCCAGGCATGCATATGGCAAGTAAATAGCCTTTAGAATGCATCGCTGATTTTTTATACGTTTTTTGAACAAACATTTTTTCATTATTATTATATAACACAATTATATTCAGGAGCACTTTTCAGAGTAAGGTCATACAAACCAGACATAACAATTTACACCTACAAACAGTGACATCTTACTGATGCATATACACTTTGTTAAGTTTGCTTAGTGTTAAAGACAATAGGGGGAAGGGACCTGCCAAATAGTTCCAGTCTCTAAAGCAGGGGTCCCCAACATTTTTTACCCATCAGTCAAACTCAAGTATAAAATAATGTTGGAGAGCAACACAAGCATGCAAAAAGTTCACGGGGCTTCCAAATAAGTTTTGTGATTGGGTATTAGTAAACCCTATGTGGACTTGCAGCCAACAGGAGGCTCTGTTTGGCAGTATACATGTTTTTTATGCAACTAAAGCTTGACTTTAAGCCAGGAATTCAAAAAGAAGCACCTGCTTGGAGGCCACTGGGAGTAACATCCAAGGGGTTGAAGAACAACATGTTTCTCATGATCTACAGGTTGGGGATCACTGCTCTAAAGGAAGAGGAGTGGAGGTGGGGGTGACCTGTGTGGTCCTGTGTGTATACTGAAAAATTGCCAAACTAGTTGGAAGAAAAATAAGGGCCTTATTAATCGTATGCAAGTTGTTAATGGGTTAGATTGTACGCTTGGGAAAAGAGGTGAGTTTATGGTGAGAGTTTGAAGGCCTAGAGGCATTGGGAACTTCTAATTGGACAGGGAATTTCCAAAGATGGATGCAGCACATGAAAAGTTCTGGATGTTGAGGTGTGGAGTGGTAATGACTGAGGAGAAAAGAAGCTAAGTTTATGTTTGGGGGTGGGTGTCTACTTTTAGACTAATGAGGTTATGTATGGTGGTGCAACATTCATGAGTGCTTTGTAAGGCAGTCAAGATAGCTATAAAAATAGCTCAAAATGTCAGTGTGAACCAGAAAATAAACTTTTTGGATGATTCTTCTCTAATTGATCTTTCCAGCATAATAGATATTATCTAACAGATCTTTAAATCAGTTTGTATTGAGATCTGATTCCAAAAACAAGGCAGGAAGTTATGCAGAGTGAATGGTTTAATTTGATGTACATTTATCTTTTCTTTTTTCAAACTAACCCACTGTGTTTCTATAAATCTCCTACGTACACAAACTACTTCTATACTTATTCCTTTACTCTGTGCCCTGCCATCATCATATGGAAGGGGGTTCCTTCTAATTCCCTATAGCACAGTATGAGGAAGAAAAAATATATGATTCTGAGTAGAAAAGACTTGTGATTCCTTCTCATCAATCAGAAAAATTGCTCTTAGCAGGGAGCTGCCTGCAGTGCATGAATGGCTTAGACTTTGGAGCCTATTTAACAACTTGCAGAGTTCTAAATTTGAAAGTAGCCTTTTTTTGTGGCAGCTGCCTTAGCTTAAAACATCCTTCTTATACTATAAACATCCTTCTCTATACTTCTTTTTGGGGAATGAGCCTTGTGCAATCCTTTAAACTGACAACTTGATTATCAGCGCACTTACTACTCAAAGTAACCAAATGCAACCTAAATCAGGAATTCATTTTACTTTCCTTAAGTTAAATTCATAGTCATATTTAGAAGAAAGTTGGAATGTTCTAGGATCTCAGCCTTAACCCAAGGCTTCATGTGCTGATTATATATAGTTCCAGGCATAATGGCATTTGCAAACATTACTATTTTCATTTGTAAATGTATATATTTATATTACATCAACAGACAATTGGTTAAGCAGCTGGTAGGCAATACGTTGGCACTGTAAGAAACTTACCCCGGTGGTCTAGTGGGCAGCAGGGGCCACGCCGCGTCCCTGGTGTGGACGCCCGCTGCGCCGCTCCTGTCCTTGCCGGCGCCATTTTTGGATCCCTAGGGCGCGTCTCTTAAAGGCGCAGGCACGCTGCCGAAATTGCGCACGTTTTGGCGCCAATTGGATCCCTATTTAAGGCCCACTCAGACCTGTAGCTAGTGCCCGTTATAGGATCATATCCTGAGGTTTCCTGAGCTTTTTGCTACCTGTTCCTGAATTTGCTATCCTGACTGATTATCCGTGTTTGACCCTGCCTGTTCCTGACTACTCTGCATTCTGTATTCTGACCCTTGCCTGCCTACGACAACGATTCCTGCTTAACCCTTTGATTGACAACCTGGTTTGACCCTTGCCTGCCTGACGATTCTGATATCCGCCTGCTTCGACCCAGCCTGTCTGACCATCCTTCTGCCTTATCCAGTCTGTCTGATTATCTGGTTTTGACCCCTTGCCTGCCTGACGATTCTGCTATCTGCCTGTCCTGATCCGGTCTGTACCGTTTCCACCAGATGCCTTGTCCTTGACCTTCTGCCCAAAGACTCTTGCTATCCGGTCGTGCCCCTTTGCCAGCCAGAACTCCTCGCCTTGTTCCCCTCGTTAAGTCCAGGTGGCACCCAATTAAGCTGAGGGCTCCTCCCGAAGCCCAAAGGTGGTCACACTACTGGTGAAGCCGAGCCGAGACCAGGGTCCTTGGCATTTGTTCTGGTATTGGGTGCCGACATCAGCAACTACTGGAATGTCCTCTATTAGGGTTTCACTATATTTGCAAGTGAGCTTCACAGATGAGACTTCCCTTATAGTTTTAGAAATGCAGTACTATGTAAGAACTTGTAAGATTAAATCTGCTGGATTGGTGCTGTTTTAAATAAACCAAGAAAAATCAAAGATGAAGCCAAACTGTAGGTGCACTTCTGTGTTGTCTTCTACTGTTTTTCATCCGTGGACATTGTAGTTCTAAACTGTCAACACATCGGGGCCGATTCACTAAATTCGAGTGAAGGATTCGAAGTAAAAAAACTTCGAATTTCGAAGTATTTTTTGGGCTACTTCGACCATCGAATGGGCTACTTCGACCTTCGACTACGACTACGACTACGACTTCGAATCGAAGGATTCTAACTAAAAATTGTTCGACTATTCGACCATTCGATAGTCGATGTACTGTCTCTTTAAAAAAAACTTCGACCCCCTACTTCGGCAGCTAAAAGCTACCGAAGTCAATGTTAGCCTATGGGGAAGGTCCCCATAGGCTTGCCTAAGTTTTTTTGATCGACGGATATTCCTTCGATCGTTGGATTAAAATCCTTCGAATTGAACGATTCGAAGGATTTAATCGTTCGATCGAAGGAATAATCCTTCGATCGTACGATCGCAGTATTTGCGCTAAATCCTTCGACTTCGATATTCGAAGTCGAAGGATTTTAATTCCTAGTCGAATATCGAGGATTAATTAACCCTCAATATTCGACCCTTAGTGAATCAGCCCCATCATGTAGAAAAAAAAATGCTATCTTTATCTATTATACACTTTGGGGGGCACATTTACTAAGCTCGAGTGAAGGATTCGAATGAATTTTTTTGGTACTTCGACCATCGAACAGGCTACTTCAACCTTCGACTTCGATTTGAACTAAAAATTGTTCGACTATTCGACCATTCGATAGTCGAAGTACTGTCTCTTTAAAAAATACTTTGACTACATACTTCGCCAGTTTAAACCTACCGAGGTTCAATGTTAGCCTATGGGGACCTTCCCCAGCACTTTTCTAAGTTGTTTTATGATCGAATAAAAATCGTTTGATCGATTAAAATCCTTCGAATCCTTCGAACTATTTTTATTTGATCGTTAGATCAAAGTATTTGCGCTAAAATCCTTCGAATTCGATATTTGAAGGATTTTACTTCGAGGATCGAATTAGAGGGTTTATTAACCCTCGAAATTTCACCCTTGATAAATCTGCCCCCAGGTATTGTTTTAAAAACATTTAGCTTTTCTGTAGATTTTTAGCTTCGGTTTTCCAAAAGCATCCTAGTTTATAAATGTTAACATACTCATTAGCTAGTGTACATGTATGATGTTAGGATGTATGATCATCTAATCACGCATGATGATACAGCTTACAACTGTACCGTTGGTTGTAACCTGGTTCTGCATCAGTATATCGACTTCTTTTTATGAGCTCATGTCTTGCTGGTTTTTAGTTTGGAGTTCTGTGTTATTTATAGCTTTTCTTGTTCGTTGACTACCCTAAAATGTACCTGATATTTCAGATGTTCTCTGTTACTTCTGCATGAACAGATTACATTGTTTTCCTTCATTATTTTGTTTCGTAATTCAGGACAATAAGAAATCTACTTCCTCTAACTTCCTTTCTTTTAGATGGACTTAGGGGACACATATGAAAGGATGTGGCTGCTGTTGCCAATTAAAGATAAAGTTTGCCGTCTTAGCTCATCTTATTGCTACGAGTCCCTGACTTCAAAACAAAAATAATAATCACAACAGGTCAAATCCTTTGCTGCCTGATAACCGCTTACATGCTCGGTTATGTGGCCAGCCAGGTCTAGCTCTTAAGGCAACCTGTTCTAATGCAGTCTCACCTGAGTGGACCACTAGCTTAGCTTGATTTCCCTAGTCATACCCTGTGTCTAGAAACATGCACAGAACAGTGTCAAGACTCTTGAGGATTCAATCCCTGGTCTGTGTGATAATCTCTCCTGCTGAGCCACCGGAGGCATTCAGAATTCACACTTCGTGGCTGTCCATATAGACCATTGCTCTCTCTGTTTCCTCAGTCTCCACCCTCATGCTCATTATGGCTAGATGTCTACAATTTGCTAATTATGGGCCTATATATACAAGTTCCCTTTTGCCTCCCTTTGCTGGATCATTGATATTAGTTTATGATCTTGCCCCAATGCTTGTTTTGTTCCTGCTCCAGTGTAGGTTCCCTCTCTGCCCGAATCCTTGTTCTTGTTGAATTCCCGGCTCTGACTTCTGCCTGTTTCATTGACTAAAATTGATTGCTGCCTGTCTCGACCACCACCTACTTCACGGATCCTCTCTTGGTTGCCCTTTACCTGATCCTTGTCTACTGAAAGACTATGGGCCCATTTACTTAGTTTGAGTGGAGGAATAGAATAAAAAATTTTTTTTGGCTACTTCGACCATCAAATTGGCTACTTCGACCTTCGACTATTCAACCATTCGATAGTCGGAGTACTGTCTCTTTAAAAAAAACTTCGACCCCCTACTTCGCCACATAAAACCTACCGAGGTGCAATGTTAGCCTATGGGGAAGGTCCCCATAGGCTTTCTAACAATTTGTAGGTCGAAGAAAAATCGTTCGTTCGATGGATTAAAATCCTTCGAATCGAACGATTCGAAGGATTTAATCGTTCGACCAAACGATTTTTCGTTCAATTGAACTATTTGCACTAAATCCTTCGACTTCGATATTCGAAGTCGAAGGATTTACATTCCGCAGTCGAATATCGAGGGTTAATTAACCCTCGATATTCGACCCTATGTAAATATGCCCCCTAGTGTTATTTTGCCTTTTGTTCCTAATCACTGGTCAGTATTGGCTTGGCTTTATTTTTATCTTCTGTTATTACATTAAATCTATTTGCTCACTATCATAGGCTTCTGCCTTTTCATCAAGCCTTGGTTACACAGCACACAGGCTCCAACCCGCTAACCACACACACTGGTGGTAGTTCCTGACAGAACAGTAATATAGGAACATTTTCTATGGTGTTTAGTGCATGGTTAGAAGCATACTGGGAGCACCTGTCGGGGGGAGCTATACAAGACACTTTTATCCTTTATGACTGTCCTTGGCAGGGAAAATATGCTGGATGACAGTAGACTATTAGGTTATACTGACCTCTGCAGAGGATATAGCCAAGTAAGAGGTTCTTCATTGGGAAGAGCTGTTTAAATTCCTACTCGGCAATGTAGTATGTGCTCCTTGTCAAGCCAGAAGGAACACAATGTTCTACAACATGGACACCATCTCCCCTAGTTTGCATTGCCATTTAAGTGTTTTTCTGTGGCATAAGCTAACACTCACTAACTATCAGTACTCATGCTGATTATTGTTAACAAGAGTACTAAAAACTATGAATCTATTGATCTTCTCATGTTAGGGACTGTACAAGTATGCAAGGGTAACACATCACATTCTCCTTTGTAGATAACTCCTTTCTTGACTAATTCCATTATACAGTATGTGTAAGTGCATAACCATTCATCATTCTGTATAATAAAGTAATTATTAGCAACAGTCTATCATGGAGTTTACAGAGTTCGGTGATCCATTTTATATGATTGAAACAAGAGCTGATAAATGTGTAACAAACATCTCCCAAAGGATTCTATAAACCGAAGAGCAAGATCAGAAGATTAACAATCCCATAAAATGGCCAAGTATCAGAGGTGCTTGACAGTATCTGCTGTAAAATCTAGAAAACATTATAAAGCGGTTGGAATAACATATACTTGTAAAGGCTATGGTGATCTAATTTGAGAGTGTTTTTTCGCTGCTGATGTTGGGGTTATTTAATTGAACACGTGCTTGTGTTACAATACTTTGGCATGGGAAAATTTCAATTAAGAGTTGTCTTAACATAAAGTATTTCAATCACATTTATAATCTGCTTTTTATAGGCTGGTGTAAATTAGATGTGTTGGGTCTCTAGCATACTCAGCTAGCTAAAGACAGTGGAAGTTGTTTACAGCTTTAGTACTATTAGTTTGACATGGATAATGTAGACATACAGTAATTGGATAATGTAGTCATCTGGGAAGGTCTGTCTTTCAGCTTCATTGAGGCCACCTTGCCAGAATACCATGTTTTGAAAGCAGAGCGCTTACATCTTCCACTCTGGATATTAAAGAATTCAGTAACCCTAAGCTTTTTGGGTAAAATAATGTATTTCACATAAACGTGGCAAGAGCTTTAGAATAATAATGCTTGTACTATTGCTATTATTATTTACAACCTGTATTTACAAAGCTCCCATATATTCCTTAGTGCTGTACAATAAAGGGGTGCGTACAATAAACACACAGATTATGTTAAAAAAAAACTTAACTGGTAACTGATGCAAGAGGTAAAGAGGGCCTTTTCTCAGAAGAGCTTTCAATCCAAACACTATGCTCGTAGCTTGTAGCCTAATATGCCATTACACTATTACACTTCATATATAATTCTTAATTACTCTTACAAATAACCACCTTTACCTGTATATTTCCCTAACTGAACCTTTATTAAATGCAGCTCTATTTTCACAAAACTTCTGTTTCAACACACAAAGCCATGTGTCTGTTGGTCTGTTCCTGGTCTGTTCCTAGGCTCTACACCAACCTCATTAATTGATGTCTATAGGGAAACGTATCATGTAATTCTCTTAATTAACATTATGGGGCCGATTCACAAAGGGTCGAATATCGAGGGTTAATTAACCCTCGATATTCGACTGGGAATTAAAATCCTTCGACTTCGAATATCGAAGTCCAAGGATTTTAGCACAAATAGTGCGATCGAACGATCAAAGGATTATTCCTTCGATAAAATCCTTTGAATCGAACGATTCGAAGGATTTTAATCCAACGATCGAAGGAATATCCTTCGATCAAAAAAACTTAGGACCTTCCCCATAGGCTAACATTGAGTTCAGTAGCTTTTAGATGGCGAACTAGGGGGTCGAAGTTTTTTCTTAAAGAGACAGTACTTCGACTATCGAATGGTTGAACGATTTTTAGTTTGAATCCTTCGATTCGAAGTCGTAGTTGTAGTCGAAGGTCGTAGTAGCCCATTCGATGGTCGAAGTAGCCCAAAAAATACTTTGAAATTCAACGTTTTTTTACTTCGAATCCTTCACTCGAAGTTAGTGAATCAGCCCCCTATATGTCATTAGCAAGCAGCCAGCTTAATCTTATCAAGGACATAGCATAAGTCTGGGGAGAGTTGGAAGCTGAACATGTAATATGTTAATTGTGTTATCGATTTGATGTCTCGGAAAATGTCTTCAAGACGCTTACCTGCTGTTCCATTTTGGAAATATATGGGGAAGAACTGGGTTCTCAGGATTGGTCAGCAGTGCAAACTCAGCAATGTGCTAGCTGTATTTCTGTCACTAATGCTGATATCAAAACCACATTGGTGTTATTTATGAAACAGCCATGAAATTTGTTTTTGAGACAGGTTGAATGAACATAATGCATTATTTTCAATTCTGGGTCATGTGATATGCTGATAATTGTTCTTACACTGGAAATGTTAATGCCAGATTAATGTGTAAGCGGTGCTTATAAATGATTGAAAATCGCGGTAAAGGATGGTAATTAATTCAATTATCATTCATTTGCCCCATTAGTATAAAACTATGCAGCTGCTAAAATTCATCTTAAAGGTTGATGACCGGAATCTGCAAATTACAAAAACCTCATCATCAAAGGGTTAAGAAAGTTGTGCATAATACAGAATTTCAAATGAGAGAAAAATAGAACTGAATCATTTTCTATTTATTAAATATATATTCAGTTCTTTCCTAGCTTCTGGATTTTTCCTTTCTTTATTCAAACAGACTTACACCCTTTCTTTAAAAGGCCACTCTTAAACCCTTCTGTGTCTACTGGGACACACTGTAAAGTTACAAATCTTCTCCAGATTATTAAAGCCAAAATACTTTCCTCTATTTTCAAACTCTTATGGGCAGATTTATCAAGGGTCAAATTTCAAATTGAAAAAACTTCGAAATCCGAATTCAAAAAGACCAACCGAAATTAAGTCGAAGTTTTTTTTTTTGGTCGAATAGGTTGGTTTTCGGCCCAATTCAAATTATACGAATCGAAGGAATATCGCATTCGCTCAATTCGAAAAAAAAATTAGATTTTTCAAAGTCCGCCAATTGACGCCAATTTCTGTGAGGTCCCCCATAGGCTAAAACAGCAATTTGGCAGGTTTTAGATGGCGAATGGTCGAAGTCGAATTTTTAAAGAGACAGTACATGATAAATTCTGATATTCCAATTTTTTCATTTTCTTCAAATCGAATTTGGACAATTCCCTAGTCGAGGTACACAAAAAATAGCTCGAAATTCAAATGCGAGTGAGAGTGCATATGCAGGCACACATTCGCCGGATCACTGGGGAGCTGCGGCTCCCCCCGATGCTAGTTGCAACGAGGCTGGACGGCAAGCCGCCCCTGAAATTTTGCCGCCCTAGGTCCAGGCTTTTGTGACCCTGCCACAAATCCGGGCCTGTTTCCTTCATATATGAAACAGACTGCATCCTAGATAAAATAAAGTAGTAGCAGGGTACTCAAGTAGAAATTGCATTTTTTCAGTGCCCCTGACGAAAAACCCCTCTCTATGTGGGGTTGAAACGCGTTGGGTTTTTACATTTTTACATTCTTATAAAGTATTGTTTTTTCTCTTCTTGAGACCCCTGCTATTACTTTATTTTATTATATTTGACCCAACCAGTGAGCACCTCACTAGATATATGCTTATTATGCATCCCAGATAGGCGTACACCAAATCCCTCTGAGATTTGATTTGGGATTCCAACAAGTTTTGCAGGATTTGGCCAAATTTTTCAGCCAAACCATATTTGAGCTTTTAAATAAATTTGAACAACTCACTGCACAGATTGCACAGCCGATGCACCAAATAAGCACGCGCATGTGCACCATCGCAAGTAGGTGCTTTCACAGTCCGCAGCATGGCACAGAGGGGACCAGAGTAGGGGAAATAAGCAGAGAAGGTACATGTCTGGCAAGTGGCCAACGCTAGTGTCAATTCACCAGAAATCCCATTCTCAGGGACATCATCAAATCACTAACAGGCATAGAGGACAATCGTTCGCACTCTATTGGCAGACGACTTTTCACTGTGACGAACGGTTGTTACTCTGCAAATTCAGCAAAGTGCAAAATTTTACTGAACGTTACCTCTTTCACCAGAGTTTACTTTCGCCACCTCAGACCAGGCAAACTGCTAAATGAAGCTACATCTTACTCAATCTTATGTCAGTTACATCATATCTCGTTTGCCGGAATTGCATTAAAGTTGTAAAAACGCTGGCGACTTGTCCCTTTTTTAAGCCGGATTGCCTGCAAAAGTCCTAAATATTAAACTTTTTTTTGTGTTAACATTTTTCCCCAGACACTTGAGGGGCATGGAACATTCATTTTAGGGTGGGTTCATGTGTAGGGAATTAGAAGATCTCTTTTGTGTTTTGTGCTTCCTTGGACATTTGTAATAAAATTTGGCCACTTCAAGCATTTGCACCAACATCTCTAATAAAAACGTCCTTACGACTTTACTGTACCTGCCCTATTCAAATTGATCTAAGCATAAGAGGACTAACGAAGTTTCGCTAGGCAGAAGTGATCGCTAGCATCATTGCACTTTGAAACGATTGCACTGCCGCAGTTAACGCTAGCAAAAAGCAGACCCCGGTTGCGGGGGAGCCTAGGACGCAGGGCCTGCTTCCTCTAAGTTACGCAAATCTCCCCAGTTCAGCCTCTCTCCAAATTGAGAGCTGGCAGGGAGCATTGGGAACCAGCGAGGGGGTGGGAGGCCAGGCAGGTGGGCAGGTATTGGGGGGCAGAGCAAGAGTGACTCCGCGCCGGGCCCCTCTTAAGATTTTTTTGGCGGGGGGACCCAACAGGAATGTTGTTACACTGCTGGTAGTTAGTGGTAACTAATTTTCGCCTGGTGAAGTTGCGTAAGTGTGGTGAAGCGTTCATTGGCGACAATTCGCCCTTTAGTTAACTTGCCCCTATGACTTGCAGCACTACCACAGTATTTGATTTAATCTTGGCAGTAGTGAAGTGCAGGTCGGGATTAAATCTCACCTTTAATAAATTAGCCTCCCCATGTTCCCATGTTGGTTTCCTTTTCTTTTCCCATTGCTTAACATAGCTTACAATTATTGTTTTTTTTTTCACGAGTTTTTTTTTTTTTTAAACTAGAATTGTTTGTTTATAATCCTGACTAGAGAAAAGATACTTTAGAATCTGGATATTTAGAATAGAAATAATGAACCTCAGAACGCCTCAGGATATAATACATGACATTGTTTAGATAATACATTAGAAAAGACCTGCTTCTGATGTTACTGCCGCCCTGATTACACTGAAAGGCTAAGGCATTAATAGTAAGTCAACCATGGTGACAACCCTGCTGAGCATTGCATCTACTGTATGTTGCCTATGTTTTAGGGTCAGGTCAATTAGGAACAACAACTGAAGAGTAGCCTCTAGCTTCACTCTTGCCAAATTCTGAAAATGGATTTAGTAGTTAGCATATATGGGATATTTGTAACTGCTTGCATCCGAAGAGCGCTGCCAGGTCCTGCTACATCCAGTAAATGACTGCCAATTATAGATATGTGATTAAGGAAAATTGGGAATGTTTATACTATTCTTTTAACTTAATATTCAGTAGTGGCTTTCTATGCATAGACTCTGCTTAATTTCTACACTGCTTTGTTCAGTTTTGTAGTGCTACATGGCAGGAGTTTGGCAGAAAACTGGCATCCTGTGGAATACCCTTATCACTTCATTCAGAACCTGCTGCTAGGTGCCAGTAGATGATAGGCAACGTGAAGTCCTGACAATGGCAGGCATTAAAGGAGAAGTAAAACCCATCATATAAACCACTCAACGCCCTGAAACTAATTAAGAATAATACAGATACCATGCTGCAAAACTAGGAGTGCAGCTTAAAATCTGTATAATAATTAAAATAAGTGGCCAAAATGTGAGCCTAGTCTTTTGTCAATGCTTACTTGTGCTGAGTTGTGAGTTCACATGACATGGGCCCTTTCTTACATAGCTCAGTCCCCCTGCCATGCCATTAGTCCGGTTAGCGATCAAATCACAAACAGTAAGTACAGCATTGACAGAATGGATTGGATGTGCAGAACACTGTAAGGCCATGCTGATTCTATTAAATTGATGGTTAGCAATCCTGGTGTGGGTTTTGGGACACTGCACGTGAAGAGTGCTTTAGTTGACTACTGTTATATTAACAGGCATTTATAAAGTGTCTGTGAAAATTACACCATTTGCTAATTTTTTTTCGCAAAAAAGTCAGCAAGGTGAAAAAATCGGCATGACAAAATTGGCGCAGAGAAATTATTGTTGTCGAGAAAAAGCGACCATTGACTTTAATGCATTTGGAGCAAGAAAAAACTTGAGTAAAACGCCCATTGACTTTGATGCATTTGGACTAAAAGTCACAGATACAAAAAAGTCGGCGAGACAAAAGTTGCTTGCATAAAAAATTGTCGCACATAAAAAATGTTGTAGCCTATTGGCTTCAATGCGTTTCGTAAATTTTTAGTCGTTACGCTAATTCTCAACAGTTTTGTGAATTTTTCGATGAAGCAAAACAGAATAGAGTCGCTAATCATTAGGGCCAACATATTTTGCAGAGCTGTACAATAGAAGAGCAGCACAGAAACTAGTGCAATTAACATCAGAATGTATTAATTAGCCCTGTAGTATCAGCTTATATTACAGGCCAACCTTATTTTCTGCTTGAGAATTGTTAACCAGTCAAGACTGGTGTTTCTAAAGATTTACAGTACAGTTATTTTCTTTTTTTTCTTTTTATAAAGCAAATAATTGTACCACCGTTTAAAAAGAAATAGTGATATCCTAGTGTGGTCCAATGCAGGGAAAGCATGCTGGGTAAATGATTGCAAGGAAAGAACGATGGTGCTAAGAAGGTTTTAGCATCTGTACTTGGTAGGTTTGTTAACACCTTTCTTTGTGTTCTATTAAGTTATGATTTAATGGCACTCTATCTTGAAGTCACCACAATTGGAATGATAAGTTACTCTTGCCATGGCATATTGTACTACTCACAACAATATTTTTGAAAATGCTTTTTTTTTCTCTCCTGCATAGTCCTTTCTGAAACTGATATTAAAGGAATAATTCAAGCTGTCAGCTTCTGTTGATGTGATAACATCTGGAGAGAAAATGTGACAACTCACCTCCTTGGTGGACTAGTGGTGCGGCGGGGACGCCTGCCACGCCGCTCCTCTTCCTCTCTAATGGCGGCTTCTTAGGACGCGTGTGGCGCGCATTCCTTCTATTTATAGGCGCATGCTCGCTGGCTTATTGATATTGATCAATACGCCAGCGCGCAATGGCGCGGAATTTAAAATATTTAAAGAGACATTTTGCGTTTTTGCATTGCCATTGTTATAGGTTCATTCCTAGAGAATTCCTGGTGCCTTCGTTCTAGTCTGATTCTGATACCTGTTGTGATCCCTGCCTGGTTTTTGATGATTCTGACTTCTGTAGCCTGACCCCTGCCTGGTAACCGATTCTGCTTACTCCGTATCCCTTCTGATTGATCTCCTGGTTTGACCCTTGCCTGCCTGACTCTGTTTGTACTCTGCCTGCCCCGACCCGGCCTGATCTGTCTACGCTTTCTGTCTATGCCTTGTACTGTGACCATCTGCCCAGGCCTGGATTTGTGGCTAGGCCACATAGGCCCGGGCCTAGGGCGGCACATTTTTGGGGGCGGCATGCCGCCCAGCCGCTCTGTGGGGAGCCTGTGCTCCCCAGTGCTCCGGCGCTCGCACGCTGGCGCTTTTGCGCCGGCACGTGGTAGTGCGGGCGGGCGCTAGGACCGTGCGGAGTGCACAGCCTAGGGGCGCGTGCACAGCCTAGGGGCGCCCGCCCAGCGAATCCGGCGCTGCGTCTGCCCAAAGACTTTGCATTACCGTCGTGCCCCTTTGCTCGTTCAGAACCTTTCGCTTGGCACCTCTCTTAATAAGACGTGGCGGCTTCCGATTAGCCGATGGATCCTCCCGAGGTGAAAGGCAGCTGTTAAAGGCAGAAGCAAGAGCCGAGAACAGGGTGCTTAGCATTGGTTCTGAATTTAGGGTGCCGACCGTGACAGAAAAGTAGTAAAATTGAGCTTCACACATTTTGAATGCCTAGAAATCACTTGCAATTCCTATTGTTTATGAGCTTTTTTTATTTAGATTTTTGAAGCTCTGTGTGTAGATGTTGCCTTGGAATGATTGAGTTCAGTCTTGGGATTTCCCAAAGGCAAAAATGGCTAGTAAATATTCCCTTCTGGAACAGTCAGATGTTATTCTCACCCATGATATATTATTTCGTACACATTGTAATATCTTTGCATTGGATTAATGTAACTGAAGAGGAGGTGGACCTAGCTTCTAATAAAATGGCTTGCTAGCATTTGCCAGTAACTGCAACCTTTTAGAGTAACAGCAATTGATTTTTGTGCTATGGTAAATTCATGTCCACGCGGCTTGCTGCCACAATCTCTTTACTTCTCCAGCAGGTAAAAGGGTTGATGCATAGATCTGTTTGTCATTCAGCCAGCAGTGATCCAATAATACTCAGTATACAACTCCACATGCATGCACTCAGGATCCCATAAATAATCTTATTGTGTCATCTGGAACCTCTTCCTCAAATCATGACTTTGTAGACTGGACTTTTTACCCTGGATTATTACATTGCCTTTGTAGACATTCCCTAAAAAGATCTTGTAGAACATGTTTTTTTCTTTCCCAGTTCACTGTTTTTCTAATGCTCCTAGTGCAAAGCTCAAAATCGTGTGCAATTTTTCATGTACTTATATGCTGTACTTGTGCCTGCCCACTACGCCTAGTACCAGCATGCCAGTTCAGCTTACTTTGATGAACTGTGAGCTAGGTACAAACTACAAGACACAAGGCTTCCATGGCTTCCGTACATTAGTATGTTTTACTTACACCACAGAAATATGAGGAATGGAAGTGATACAGTTCCTGGACACATTGGCCAAAAAAAACACCAGTTTCTGTATTTTTTCACTCTTTGCAAATTATAAAACATTTAATATGAGTCCAACTGAGTGTTCAACATTACTTTTCATATTTCCTCACTAAGGTGAGATGTACAACTAAAACACAAGGGCAAATAGCCCCAAAATGTTTGTGCACCCATTGAATGCACTCAGATCTTACACAGGAGGTGACTTTATACCTTCACTGTACATTCATATTTGCAGAGCATTTAAAGAGATGCACAACATCTACAGTATAATTAGTGATGGGCGTTTAGATTTGCTGACAAAATGTGAGAATTTACTGAAAAATTTGCGAAACGGCAACAGAAACACATTGAAGTCAATTTGCGTCAAAATAATTTTGAGGCACGGCATTTTTGACGCAAACGACAATTTTTATACACGCCACTGTTGTATCCAAATGCATTAGAGTCAATTTTTTGCTGCGTCAGATTTTTCACCGCAGTTTTACTAATTCATTCCCTGGAAAGTGGAAATTCGCCACAAATTCGTGCCTGCCAAATTAATTCACCCATCACTATCTATAATTAGATGAGTGATGATACTATCCCCTTGTAGGTGACCTCTGGTCTTATGGTAGATCATCGCTTTGCTTCTCCTGGACTTCTGTCTAATACCAGTCACAGTCTACCTATTTGGTTCCTTGACCACAATGGTCTACTAGAGAGTGAAGATATTTTGTACTTTGCTTTAGTACTGCTTGGTACATAACCATGATTATATGATATACACTCCATTCTCAGAACCTGGGAAACCCTTTTAAACATTATAGCAGTTTCCATGAAATAAAACAGGGAGCCAGTTGTAGAATAATACTCTCTGTAGACCCCTGTTGACATATACATTCCTTTCCCATACCCGAACTATATTTCAGTGCCTCCATATTTTATTTTAAATATTTTTTGTGAATATGTATTTTTTACCTCCTTACTTCGCTTGCTATATTTTCTAATCACCTCTTCAGCAGTTATCTTGTGTGCCCTCATGTTGTTTTCTGAAATGTCTGTTTTTTTTATTTCAGATCTCCACTTGTTTTTTTGTTAAAGATAATTTGCTATTGTCTCATTATATTGAATTATTATCTCCTAGGTGTCAGAATGAAGCTATATGCAGCTTTGCGATGGACTGTCACGGTATTTGTTCTGTGCCTTGTGTTGGGGACTGCTGTCCTGTTAAATCCAGAAGATCCCAATGTCTGCAGCCACTGGGAAAGGTAACAGGTTTGGAGAGGAATCCCTCATATATATTTAATATGAAAGTTGGATTTTAAGCATATTTAAACAACTGTTATAGACATTGGCAGTGTGAAAAAAAATCACAATTCTGTTTGCACATTTAATACACCACTCGTATTCAGCTTTATACATACAATCTTTCCCAGGGCAAATATATTCACTGTGCGAATTATTCTGCCCCGTGCAAAGTTTATAAATGAGCCCCTCTGTGTTTGTACAAAGGCAGATGCTGTGCCTGTCAGTAAAGAGATGCAGAAAGTGGATGGGAGTAGGGATAGGGATAGGTTCTGCTTTGGTTCCACTTTCATTTCGTTTGTTCATTAATGATTTTGTACAATGCATTGTAATTAATGTAATGACACAAAACAGTGGAGGACATTTAAATTCATCCACAGGATCTATCATCCTTGTAGAAGAATCTGGACAGACTGGCAAACTGGGTGTCATATAAGATTCAGTGTTGATGTAAGGTTATATACTTGCATCACTACTTATATGGTTAATGGGACTAAGTTAGCCCAATCCATGATAGGTAAGGCCTTACAGTAACTATTGTGGGAATTCAATCAAATATTAGCCTTAGCAATAACTTCTTAAAGTAGCCATACCTCCCAACTGCCCCATGTTCTGCACTGACTCGAGAAAAAGATACAAAGTTTCAAAATAAGAGGCTTTTTGGCAGAGAGCCCAGAACAGCCAGCAGCTGCACTTGGATACTCTTGTAACAATTTAAGATAAGCAAAGAAACAATTGTAACTATTTAATATAAGCAGGTCTCTTGGGAGAACTGAGACTATCATCTTAAAGGAGAACCAAATAGTTTGTATTAAAATCCCCTACCCCCTACCCTAAAGACCCCCCCCCCTCCCTGGTCCCCCCCAGCCTAGGTGTTACCCTGGGTAAATGCCTCTAACCCTTTACTTACCCCTCATTGCAGATTCAGGGCATCAGAGTTCACGGGTGCCATCTTCTTATCTTCTGTAATCTTAATCTTAACAATTTAATCGGATCAGGGAAAAACACGATAAATTAGAGCGAAAATCCGAATTGTACGATTACCGATTTTTTTTCTGAATTGCTTGATTTTTTTCTGGCTTTTTTTTCGGATTCAGTCTTTTTGCAGCATTGGGCTTTAATAAATCCTAAAATATTTGATAATAGTTTTTTTCCCAATAAAAATTCTAATTTTATAGTAAAATAAAACTCAAATTTTTCGAGTTTTTTGCATTCGGACTTAAATCAATAACCCCCTAGGAATGTTAAATGTAAGGAATACGATAAGCCAGTAAGCCACACACATATGTACAACCATTTATACTATATATATATATATATATATACTGTATATATATATATATATACATATATATATATATATGTATGCATAATAATATATAAATACATACTTTAAAAAAATTGTGCATATTTTGAAACCCCATGTAAATAAAATGTTATTTATTCTTTGCAGACCAGCCTTTACCAAGTAAGCCTCTTTGTTGCACTAATTCTTGAGGGGGAAATGACCCAAATCAATATAGTAGCTATAGGACCATTGCTTCATAAAGTCAAATCTTAAATTACTTAGCAAGATCCTTGCCAGTAGATTGGCTAGCCTTCTATAGATATCAACCAGGAAGGATTTATTTATGCTAGGAAGAATAGGAATAATACCTGTACAACAATTGACTCAATAGATGCTATTAACCTTGAGAATATCACAATGACCCATTTAAACCTTGATTCCAAAAAGGCTTTTTATTGTCTAAATTGAAATTAAATGATTTGTTATCTCAAATTAAATTTAAAAGATTATTCTTAACAACAATAACATTTTATACTACACTTCAATTGCCATCTATAAAAAGCCTCAAGCTTGTAGTTTGCACTTTGTGGTCAGAGTGAGAAAAGGAGGCAAATTATGGGAAAATAGCATGAAAATTGGCGGCATGCATGCCTTAGGCAAAGGCAAAAACACATACAGTAATGTGGATGCAAATTTGCCATTGTTTGGTAAAATGCACACAATTTAATGTAATGCATTTGTGTGCAAAAGGTGTCATTTTATGGTATGTGGCAATAATAATAACAGTAGAGTCCAATTCAAATGGTACAAGCCAGCAAGTAACCCCTGGCAATTCTAGGGTCCCCTTGCGTCTTTACTTTGCAAATGTTTTATCAGAGTAGGCTGGGTGGTGCATTCACACATGCCAGAAAGAGCATGCACCGGCGCAGTTAAAAAACAACTTCAGGCAGCAAATGTCCTCAGTTGTAGAGTTACAGAACATATCAACATTATCAATCTGTGCTTTTAACCACACATTATAGATCAGGCAGTCTAGGTACAATTTCTTTAATTTGGCCTTGTCAAAATGTAATTTCGCTATTCCAGATTTATATTTTACTCTCATGCATGAGCAAATCCTTTCAAAGCATGCAGAGCACAATGCAAGTTATGTGTCAGTTTGGCAATTGCAATAGTATAGTACAATAGCAAAATATTGAGGCAGTTTCACTAAAGGGCGAAGTGGCTAACGCTAGTGACTTTTCGGCAGTGTTGCCATCTGCAGGGAAATCGCCAATTCACTAGCAGGTGCAGGTGCCAATTTGCTAGCGCTCATTTGCACTCTATTGCCAGGCGTCAAATCGCTCTGGCTAATGGACATTATTCTGCAAATTCACTAAAATGTGGATTTTACTGAACGTTACCTCTTTCGCCAGACTTGCCTTCGCCAATTCATACCAGACGAAGTGCACTGGAGTGCAAAGATCTTCCTCAATTTTCTGTTACTTACATCATATTCTGTAAGTGGAAAATGCATCAAAGTTCAAGAAACGCTGGCGTCTTTTCCTTTTTTCAGAGTGATAGACTACATTTTCTAACGTATGGAACATTAAGGGGCATATTTATCAAGGGTCGAATTTCGATTTGAAAAAACGTCGAAATTCGAATTCAAAATGACCAACCGAAATGAAGTCAAAGTTTTTTTTGGTAGAATAGGTCCGTTCTCGATCCAATAGGTCCGTATTTGGCCGAGTTCAAATTGTACGAATTGAAGGAGTAGCGCATACAATCAATTTTTTCCCAAAGAAAACTTTTTCAAAGTCCACCAATTGACTCCAAAAGGTTCTAGGAGGTCCCCCATAGGCTAAAACAGCAATTCGGCAGGTTTTAGATGGTGAAAGGTCGACATCTAATTTTTAAAGAGACAGTACATGATAATTTTCGATATTCAAATTTTTAAATTTTTTTCAGATTCAAATCGAAATTTGGACTATTCCCTAGTCGAGGTACAGCTCGAAATTTACATTTTTTATTAAGGTTCCCTGGACATGTGTAATTAACAGTTGAAATCTAATGTATTTGCTGCAACATATAACATAAAGACATCCATTCAACTTTAAATTTCCCGTCGTATGCAAATTACCCTGAGCGCAAGACTTCTAGTGAGTTTGCGCTAGGCAGAAATGTCGCCAGCGCCCACAACAAAACTATAGACAATAGTGTTGTCTGAGCAAATTTTCGCCTGCTGTAGTGTAGCGATGGGTGTGAATTGGTCGCTGCTGACTTTTCGCCAGTTAGTAAATCTGCCCCATAGAAAGGAAGAAAAGTCTTTCTGCCAGATGCTTCATAACGCAGCTTCATTGCCGTACATGATTATTATTCTTAATCTTTATAGAGCTGACACCCTTTTACAGAGATTATACATTATCAATGGAGTTTACAGTCTGAAGTGCCTAAGTACAGTCATTCATATTATGGTCAGTGTGTTCAGATGAGCAACCAGTTACCTTCATAGTTTGTTTTTGGAAAGTACTAGGATTAAAAACTTCTCGCAGATAGTTCCTTGGTTGGATTCAAATCTAGGACCCTAGTGCTGAAAGGCAGCAGTACTCACATTCATGCCACTAACAAAGTAGCAGCTGCATAACTTGATATGGTAAATTGATTTAGCTTGGTACATTTTATAACACTGCTTTGCTTTAAATAATGATTGAGTCTCTTGGTTTCCTCTCTCCAATGTGCCTTAGGCAGCGTGGGATGCAGTTGCTTGAGGTTTTCTTCAGAGATCAAAATGCCTGTTGTGACATTGCCCGAATGCTTATTTGTTTTTCTTTAACCTTCAAATCGAATCAGCTGTTTATCAGAGAAGAATCAGATAACCTTCTTTGCTGGTGTACTCTAGATTGCCGTTGAATTTGAATCCGTGCTGAGGTGGGGGAATGGCAAGTGTGGAAAGGGAGGGGGAAGCAGAGCGCTTGTTGTGTTTTTTTTTAACTTTTATTCCAATCACAAATGGAAGGTATTGATTTTGAGAGAGCTGAGACAGAGTGGCAGGCACCCAATCGAGGAGAAACAAAAAATGAAATACCAGAATTGATTGGTTCCACTGACCAGGGAGACTTTCTCACTTAGCTTGTAATATCTCACGTAGAATAGGGTCAGGGTTTATCTGGAGGAGAGAGTCAGCTTTTAGCTATCATGAGATATAAAATAACTCTGTTTTTTTGAATGTCATCTGGTTCTCCTTGATGCCCAAATAAGATCAAATATTTTACTGAAACAGGAGTCAGAGAATGTCACGTGGGAGCTTTGGAGGATAATGTGGATATTGTACCCGCAGCAAGCTTTTGAATAAGTAGTAGCGGCAATATAAGGGAAAAGTAAAAAGGACATAAAACAGCATGGACTATACTGCATAAATAGGAACACTATTGACAGCATCTACATTGTTGTAAACTGGGAGATTAATTATTATATAAACCACTGGGCTAGCTCAGAGGTACTGTATATATTATGTTCGCTATGACCCTATTTAAAGGGGAACTATTGCGAAAATGAAAATTTAATATACGCTTCCTCTGAAGCTAATGAAAATTTAAAATAAGCTTCCTCTGAAGCTAATATTTCATTTTCATTTTGGCAATAGTTCCCCCTTAAGGATCACAGATCAGACTGAGTAAGCTGAAATTTAAACTGACCCATGATTTAAGGCACTTCCCATTTATTTACTCATTACAGTATGGCCTTTTCTGTTTCCTTTTAGAGCAATGGTCTGCTGAACACTTTTGTTGTACTCTTGCTCACAGTGAATAGAGAGCAAAATAGCAATAAAATGAAAAAATAAAAAATAAATAGTTTAGCAAGAACTATTTTGCTGAACACACTACCCTACCCTGGTGCTACCACTATGCTTTTTAATTCTTACATGTAGGGTCGGACTGGGGGGCCATGAGCCCACCAGGACTGCTGTTGCAGGCCCTCCCTCCTCCGCAGGTCTCCGATGCATGCGCCGCCCAGCGCCGTGCTTATGCGAGTGTGTGTAACCATGCGAGTGTCTTGGGCTGGTCGATGCAGGAAAAAGATGCTAAGGGTGCGGACCTGGGCCGGGGGCCACAGGTTTTTTCCCAGTGTCCCATTGGCTCAGTCTGCCCCTGCTTACATGGCCTAATCAAATGTTGCACTATTTCTCAAGTGGCTTAGTTTTTTGATTTCATAACTTTGTTTAAATTATGTTTGAATTTCATTTAAATTACTGGGCAGATTCAATTCAGTGAGAAAAAAGGTCATGGTTTATCACATGTAAACTCATGGACAAGATTCAATTCAAGGAGGAAAAACTTTTCTCCAAATCCAGTTCCAGCATTTTTTCCCATAGTCTTCAATAGAATTTTCACATGAGAAACCGTGAGATGTTTTGTTTAATCGACTTGCATCTAAAATTGAATCTCATCCATGAGTTTTCACATGATAAACTTTTTTTCTAACTGAATTGAATCTGGCCCATTGCCTGCTATAGGGTGACCAATGCCAGGCTCTTTTTCCACTTGTAACACAGTCCATCTGCTGGTGCTGGGAGTTATTGATCAGAGAGATTTAAAGAAGGTAAAGATTCTTGTTTATATTTATTGACACAGATAAAAATAGAAGTGCAGCAGTGATGCGCACAGTAACATTGCTCTACCTGTTTTATCTCTGTATTAATGAAGTGGAGCAATTCTGCCATAGTAACATTGTTCTAATGTAATTCCATTGTGGTCAGAACACTCTGGCAGATCTGATGGGGACATAATCTCATATCACTGTACCCTCTTTTTGGGTGGCAGTAACCTTTTTTTACACTCAGTGGTATCTATTTTGGGATTTTAATTATTTTTTCTTTGATTAAAAAGAATTGATCATTGGACCACTATGGGGCAAATTCACTAACCTGTGAAAATTCGAAAAATCCGAAGTTGCGTCCAGGGCGCCGAACGCTGGCGAAGTTTTCTTATTTGCAAAGGGCGGGAAGTTAAAGTTCAATGGACGTATATGGTGCAGCAAATACATTACATTACACAAGCCTGGGAAACCTAAATAAAATAAAGTTGTTATATTGCCCTACACATGAGCCCAGTGTATAGTTTATGTGCCATATGTTAGGAAATGTAGGGGGGGAAGCCGGTTACCCCAAAAAAAATTACCCTATTTTTCAGCCTATCACCCTGAAAAAAGAGAAGACACTAGCGTTTTTTGGGAATTAGAAAAATTTTCAACTATTTTTTGAGGAAGTCCTATCTACTCTATTGCACTTCGTCTGGTCTGAGGTTGTGAAGGCAAGTCTGGCGCAAGAGGTACCGTTCAGTAAAATCCGCATCTTAGTGAATTTGCGTAGTTACGTCCATTCACCAGAGCGCGAATTCGCCAGGCGTTAGGGACGAAGTACCGCTACAGTCTATCTCCTTCACTACTGAAGTTACGCCAGCGACCGTTAGTAAATCGGCGAAGTACTGAAATGACGTCATGCTGGCGAATATTCACCCGCGTTTTTCAATTTGCCCTTTAGTAAATTTGCCCCACAGAGTGTTGTCTAGTAAAAAGTTTAACACTAATCTACTAAAATTTAGGTTTGTTTTTTTTTACTAAACTCCGAATGCAAAAATCACAAATTTGTGATTTTTTTAAATAAAATCGGACTTTTAAAAAATCACGAATTTTTCTGAATTTATTAAACCTCGAGGATGGAAAAGTCCGAATCACAAAATCTGGCATCTCAGACCTGTGGATGTTGCATATAAGTCAATGGGGGAAGTCCCAATAACTTTTTTATGTGTGCTGGGTTTATTGCAATACCCCGATGTTTTCGGTGAAAAATCCAAAAAGATTTTGAAAATCGGATAAAAATCTGCAAAAAACGTGAAAATCTGTTTTCTTCCCGCAAAGCAAATTTTCGGGAAAATGTAATAATAGATAAGTTTAAAAAACCCAAGCGGGTTTGATCGGAGTTAGGGATGGGCGAATTTGACCCGTTTCGTTTCAACAAAAATTTGCCAACGCGCCAAGGTTTTTTTTTGACGCACGGCTTTTTTTTTTGACGCATGACGCCATACAAGTCTATGGGCGTCCTTTTTGCAGCGAAACAAAGCGAAAAAATTCGCCCATCCCTAATCGGATTTTGTAGCAGAAAATATTGAAATAAATTCGGACTATGATAAATAACCCCCTCAGTGTTTTAATAACTATTTTGTCTGTCTCTTTAATAAGCAACAAAGCCACAACTGTACAGATCTATGCTTAGTCAGCACGTATGATGCTATGGCTATAGTATCAAACTGCAAAATGTGCTGACACAGCATCTTCCTGTTTGTTTAGCACTGTGCAAACAGGGGTGATCCTGGCCCCTCCGTCGCCCGAGGCAGCAGCAGTTGTATTGTATGGCTTTAATGACACGTCTGCTTGATATTGAACTACATAGAAATGTGGCTAACATTTTATTTTTGACTAACTACAAAAAGCTAATTTTAAGTCTGTGTTTAACATGTTCTATTCTTCTTTTCTTTTAGCTATGCAGTGACTGTCCAGGAATCCTATGCTCACCCCTTCGATCAGATTTATTATACCCGCTGCACAGACATCCTAAACTGGTTCAAATGTACAAGGCACAGGTATAACCGGCATCTCTAGTAAAATATCCAGCAAATGAGCAACAATTATTCTGCGCTGCCATTGCTATCCAGAGTGGGCGATGTAGCCAATTATGTATCTGCAATGGAAGTTATATTAGATGGTAGTGATGGGTGAATTTGTCCTGTTTAACCAAAAAATTTGCGAATTTCCTGCAAAAAAATCACGAAACGCAGTGAAGTCAACTGGCGGCAAAATTATTTTGAGTAGGTCAAATTTGACTTCCGCGACAATTTTTATACGGTCGTCTATTTTGTCCAAATGCATTAAAGTCTATAGGCATCCGAATAATTTTGATGCGCATCAATTTTTATGCACGGGACTATTCTGATGCGTGGGCAAATTTTTGTTGACACAGTGGAATTTTCACCTGTGAATTTTCACCGCAGTTTCGCAAATCTATTCGCCGGCGGCAAAACTTTGAAATTCACAGCAAATTTGAGCCTGACAAATTTATTTGCCCATCAATATTAGATGGTAGATATGGTGTCCCTCTATGCAATAGACTGTGTAATCCCTGCTGTATACTTTGCTCTGTGCTATGCAGTGTTGTCTATTCAGTCATGCAGTATACCATGCTAAGTGTGAGCTCTGCAGTTTCAGCATTGTGTCATACTCTATACTACTATATCTGAGCTGCCCAGTCCCTGTACACAATAGTCTGTCTGTACAGTTTGCGCTGTTGAGTCCATCTGATACACTATTTTGTGTATTAATACTGTACTGTAGATCTGCACCGAATTATTAATAGATTTTAATTAATAGATTTCTTTTTACTAGCAAAAAGGAATGAACCCAATAAATGTTTTTTGGATGAAGAATCTTCCACCAAAGATTCCTACAAGCACACGACTGAATCTGAACCATAATTTGCATATTTAAATATACAGATTGCATTTAAAGAAAAGAAGCTGTCAAATGAAGTTGGCCAGTCACACAAGGCATTTTCTCCACCGGCATTGAGAGAAAATGTTGATATGGTGCGGAAACTAAAAAAAAGTATTAATTTCAGCTGATATCTGCCTGTCTGTGCACTAACAGGCCAATGCCATTCAGGTCAGGGCACAGTAATATCAACATGGAAGAAAGAGGGTTGGCATTTTCTCCCTGGGCATCGTTTCTATTAAACGTGAGCTGTGCTGTGAGCTGTACAGTCCTTGAAATCATACTGTGCACTAATAATTGTGAACTACACGGTGCCTCCTGTTTTCCATTGTATTGAAGAACAAGTGTCAATTGATTTCACTGTGCCCATGGGAGCAGATATGCAGATAAGCAGAGACAAAACACTCAATGCAGTTTAGTGCTTGTGTCTACTCCTGTGGGTACAAACACACAGATCAGAGCTTCTAAGGAAAACAGTTAAATACCTTAGTTTAACTTAATATTTACTTGAGGATTTTTACTCAAGTTTTTTTTATAATTATGAAATATCCCAATAAGGGTGAACTTTGAGAATTGTGATAGGTGAGCCACCTGTTACCCACCGTATTACAGAAACTTGTTATCCTTTTTGTCTAGGATAAGTTACAAGACAGCGTATCGTCGTGGTGTCAGAACTATGTACAGGAGAAGATCACAGTGTTGTCCGGGATATTATGAGAGTGGTGACTTCTGTATCCGTATGTATCAATCTTTGTTTTTCTCTTGGTTAATCCTATTCATAATTATTTTTTAATTAAAAAGGGAAAGTTAACCAAATAACAAACTATTAATTGGTTATTGCATTCTGTGACCTGGAATTTTAAAATGCTGTCTGGTCTAGTTGTTGGTGAGCAATGAAAGGGATTGATTTGACAACTAATTAACTACCTTCTGGTCCAGATGTAAAAAAAAGGAACTAATTGCATGAAAATATTAAACAAGTTCTAGTTAACGCAAGGGTGGTGGCAGACGGGGAGATTAGTCGCCCAGCGAGAAATCTTCTCTACTTTGGGCTACTAATCTCCCCAAATGCCTTCCCGCTGGCAGGAATGTGAATGTGAATTGCCGGCAGCATGGCATACGTAGCACTAGGTTTTCCGAAGCTGCCTCAGAAGGAAACTTAGGGCGACTTCGAAAATCCAAAACGATTCGTATGCCATCTCGCTGGCGATTCGTTTCAGTTCAGTTGGTTTCAGAATGTTCACCAGAAACAGACTTTTTTTTCAATTACTTTCTATTTTCTATTTGTGACTGTTTTTCTAATATTGAAGTTTAATTTTTCACTTTCTAAAGCAGCTCTGGGAGAGGGGGTCGCCGACTCTTTAGCTGTTTTAAATTGATACATTTAGTTAATACATTTGTTTTCTTTGTCCCTGCTGAGCAGAATCCCTGAGTTTCATTAAAGGCAGCTGTTAGAATTGATACAATAGTTGCTGATATTCCAAAGATACTGCTAAGAAACGTATTATAGCAAATTGTAACAGTTCAGATGTTCCTGAATTACTGAGCTGCCAGATTGAAACACAAGAGACACGAACAGTAAACTTTAAACTTGAAAAGCAATTGAAAAAAGTCTTTGTTTCTGGTGAACAATCTGAAAACAACTAAACTGAAAAAAAGTGTTTGGAAGGTCAACAGCCCTTTTAAGGTGAAGGCTTAATTGTCAATTGCTTCCATTTCCCTGACTCTAGAACAGGCCCGGACTGGCAATCTGTGGGTTCTGGCAAATGCCAGAGGGGCTGCTATATGATGCCATAGAAAGTCAGTATTTAGTGAGCTGGTGGAGCCTGTTTGGGCCTTTGTGTGGGCTGATTGGGCCTCTGTGTAACTGAAATGGCAGGGCCTATTTTAATTCTCAGTCCGGACCTGCTCTAGAACAGAAATCCCCAACCTTTTTCACCCATGAGCCACATTCAAATGTAAGAAGGTTTGGGGAGCAACATAAGCAAGAAAATAGTTCCCGAGGATACCAACGAAGGGCTGTGATTGGCTATTTGGTATCCCCTATGTGGACTGGCAGCCTACAGGAGGCTCTATTTGGCAATACAACTGGTTTTTATGCAACCAAAAGTTTCCTCCAAGCCTGGAATACAAAAATAAGCACCTGCTTTGAAGCCACTGAGAGCAACATCCAAGGGGTTGGGAAGCAACATGTTGCTCACGAGCTACTGGTTGGGGATCACTGCTCTAGAAGAAGGAATTCAATAGAGCTATGATACTTCCATTTTATTTTATACCCTTAAAGGACAAGAAAAGTTTTACACACTGGGAGTTGCCAATTTATTAGGTATAAGGTGATTATAAGACCTTGTGTTGACTCTCCTGAAAAAGTGTCATGTCAGGGTAGTATTCAAACGAGTGTGGCACTAACATGTTTGTATTGGGATCTTTTCTCCTTTATACAACAGTTCTGCTGTTTTTCTCTGATGGTATTTTCTGTTGAATCATATTGGCTTACTGTATATTGCTACATGACTATGAAAAATATCACAAAATGTAAAATTTACCCTACTTAAAGAATAACATGACTAGTAACATTTTCACTCCTAACTGATAAGAATATGCCTCCGGCTGTTCAACCTCAGGCCTATTTTTTCAGAGCAGTGACTTACAGAAGTCCATGGCTTTCTCAGATCAATCCATGTTGTACTAGAGCCCAGTGTTATTTTACTGTCATCGTATTTCATTGCCGTGTCAAGGTGTTAAACCTTTTGCACGAATATTGCCCTTTTCCAGTAACTTTGAATCATACCTGCCATACCCATTATTATTCCTGTGCATTATGCTAATTCTTACTTTATCGCTATGACTCTGTATCTCTCATTTGATTGAATATCATGCTGCATGACAGTGATATATATAAAATGTAGGTTCTTAAATAGGGGTAATAAATATAGCAAAGTGATTTACACTAAAGTTTTAAGGTACAGTGCCATGTTCCAAAAATGTTTGTAATGCTGTAAATGTACTGCAGCCAACACGGGGAGGCACTTTTCTCAAAGGTCAAATTTCGAATTCGAATTTTTAAAACTCCAATAAACTACCATAAATTAGAAATTGAACTGGTCTAAATTAATTAATAAAAACAATTTTTTTAAACTTGGACGCATTTAAACGACCTGAAGATTCGCATTGAATTTGATTTGAATTCGATCAAACTCGACTTGAGTTTTTACTCCGAGAATATCAAGAAGGCTGCAAACATCTCCAAATTGATCCCTGCACCTCTCCCATTGACTTAAAAAGTATTTTGGCAGGTTTTAGGTGGCGAATAGTCAAATTCGAAAGGGCCAGAGTATGATAAATCACGAATATCAAATTCAAATTTTTAGAAAAAACTCGAATCGAATTTGGATAACTCCCTAGTTGAATTTTACAGTTTTGACCATAAATCTGATGTATGAATTCTGATTGTCAGAAATGCAGTTTTGAGGGCAGATGCCTTGTTGATACATGTATGTTATTTACATAACCTTAAATCCCTGTGCCCTAACACTAAGGGAGTTATTTATCAAAGTCCGAATTTATCTCAATATTTTCTGCTACAAACTCCGATCAAATGTGCTCGGGTTTTTTATGCTTATTTATTATTACATTTTCCTGTAAATTTGCTTTGTGGGAAAAAATCAGATTTTCACAATTTTTTCGGATATTTCCATATGATTTTTTCGGAATTTTCACCCGAAAACTCTGAAAACTTCAGGGTATTTCACCAAACTCATTGCACATCAAAAAATCATTAGGACTTCTCCCATTGACTTATATGCAATCTCGACAGGTCTGAGATGCCGGATTTTCAGATTCTGATTTTTTCATCCTTGAGGTTCAATAAATTCTGTAAAATTCGTGATTTTTTTTAAAATTCAGATTTTATTTAAAAAAATCACAAATTTTTCTTGATTTTTTCATTTGGAGTAAATAACCCCATAAGCTTTTATCTTGTCTTTGGCCCTTTACCATTCTGTGTTGTCTGCAGGGAATAGGTACTGCTTATAATGTAGATTTTACCGCACTTCTAAAAATCAGATCTATATAATGCAATAACATTGAACTTTAAAGCAACTCTGAGGAATCTAATTTAAATGAAAACTGCAATAATAACAGAATATATTTAACAATCAAATCAAACTTCGCTGCATGAACCAACAAAACGGCCCACGTGAAATTAAGGGGTGCAATTATGATCTGATTTGATGTACTTACTGATTTGGGTCAACTGAATCACAACTGCACTTGAATCTGAATTATAAAAAGACATTCTTTGTATTCTCTTTACTCACACATGCATTTCCAGATCCCCGACTATGGGAAAAGGGTTGGTGAATCATGTTCAGTATCTGTTTTATAGTGTATAAAAAGATGGAGGGGCGGCCCTTATTTTTTTGAAATGGCCATTTTCTATTTAGGATTACCCAATGGCACATACTACTAGAAAAGTATATTATTATGAAAATGATTTATTTACATGAAGCAAGGTTTTACACATGAGCTGTTTATGCAATATCTTTTTATAGAGACCTACATTGTTTGGGGGGTATAGTTTTCCTTTAAGCTCTGTAGTATAGTATAGTATGTAGTGTAGTATACAATATGACTCTTCAGAACTTATCATCTGTTATCTACTATGTATCTTGTGCTTGAATGGCTGCCCCAATGGCTACACAGCGGCTTGTTTATATATAAACTATACAGCGGCGATCCCAGGGCTGCTGCCGCCTGAGGCAGTTACCCAGATGCCACCCACCTCCTCTCCCACTCCACGGTGAAGCGGGTCAAATGCAATTGCGTTCTCTGCACTAGCTGAGCCAAATTTCCAGGTTAAAACCCGGAAATCCAGCTCTTAAAGTAACAAAAGGTGGCCTTTTGCCACCCCTTGTAACTGGCCGCTCACTGCCGCCCGAGGCAAGGGTCTCCCCTTGCCTCATGGCAGGAGCGGCCCTGAAACTATAGTTGTGTTTCTGAAGCAAATACACCAGTTTTACCAGTGCAGGGCAACAGTACTTTGTATTGTCATTCCTTTAAAACACTTTTTTGGTGTTACTTTCCCTTTAATATGTGTTTAAACGTCTTTCTGTGACATCCCTGTCCTTCTCCACATATATTGCATTTAGCCCTTACCATTGCTTGTAGCAGAAGTGCTGAGAGCTGGAGAATCCAATAGTGATGGCATGAATTTGTGGGGAATTTACGCGTTTCGCCGCCGGCGAATGAATTCACTAATCTCCAGCGAAAATTTGCCTGCGTCAAAATTTTTCGGATGCACGTCCGAAAAGTCGCTTGTGTCAAAATCGCCCCATGTCAACACTATTCGGACGCCCATTGACTTGGTGTCAATTTCCGATTTCCAAGATTTTTTGTAAAAATGTCAGATTTTCATGATTTTTTCATGAAAATGTCAGAATTTCACGATTTTTTCATGAAAATGTTCGAAATTCTAGATTTTTCGTGAAACTTTCTGATTTCACGATTTGCCCGAAAATTTTTCGAAACAGGAGAAATTCGCCATCACTACAATCAATCATTAGTATGATATGACATCAGATCATGTCAGTAATACAGATATAATTTGTGATAGTTATAGGGTTGGCTTAGTGTAGATACTACCCTGGGACAGATATGTACCCCAGCCAACCATTATTCATTGCATGCATATTGTGACATAGATATCAATACTACATGTGATATCCACATTTTAACATTCATTTTTTCATATCTTTTTAAACTGAGGATATAATTCAATTAACGACACTGCATAGCCACACTAGGAAACAAAGCAATAAGCAGTGTTAAAATGGATCTAATCCCCATTTGTAATCTGCCTCTGAGGATATTCAAGAAACAGCCTGAATGGTGTATCAAAATCAGTTACAATTTCACTTACATGTTCCCACTTCTGCCCTGTAAGTCTGCCCTGAAGGGCAAGGTAATGAAACAAAAGAGAAACAGGGAAAGTGGGCTTTGCTTTGAAGCGTCCATTATTTCACGTATTTATATTACAGCAAAGTCCTGCGGGGGGAAGATTTTTTTCAGACCACGGTAATTGTTAGAACAAAACAATATGCTTTTGAGATGCAGTATGGAAAACTCAGGAGTAATTTTAGAAAGTAATACTTTCTTCCTTCAGGAAACATATTTGTCTGATCTAAATCTGAAGGCATCATGCTTACTTTCTTTAACATTCCCATTGTATTTGAGTAACAGTATTGTGAAAGGGGAACCATTGTGAAAAAGGAAATTTAATATAGGCTCCATGTTATAGGTATAATCAAATGAAAATTCTGTACCACTTCTAAACATAATCAAGTCACTGTTTACTATCCTCATCTCGACAATCTATTTCTCTACATGCAGTTTTGTGTCGGAGTCATTTATTTTGAAAGTCAGTTCTACATTGTCTAGGTCTAGGCAAAGGAAACACACAGCAATATTATATTTGACCTAACTGAAACCCAAAAAAACAGAAAGAGACACTTTGCTGAGAAGAAGGATAGTGAAAAGCAATTCACTATTTCATAACTGTTCAGGGTTGCTTTATTAAAGGGGCACATTGGGCATCTTCCCTGGGTCCACTGATTTTGGGGCCCCCTGTGCTATTATGTCTTTAATTGTTTTTCCCTCCCTCCCTCCCACTCCAGGCCCCCCTCATTCCTGGTTTGATTGCTCTTCTCCTCTTAATAACGTAAAGGGGTTGTTCACCTTCAAACAACTAGTTGTTTTCCGATAGATCACCAGAAATAACAACTTTTTTTCTAATATTGAAGTGTAAGGTGTCATTTTTCACCTTCTAAAGTAGCTCTGGGAGGGGGGTCGCCGACCCTGTAAACTGTTCTAAATTGATACATTTAGTTAATACATTTCTTATCTTTGTCCCTGCTGAGCAGAATCTCTTGGTTTCAATACAGGCAGCTGTTGATAGAATTGATACAATAGTTGCTAATACTCCAGAGATGCTGAGAAATGTATCAACTGAATGTTGTAAAATTGTAACAGTTAAGAGTCCACACCTGAATTACTTAGCTGCCAGACTCAAACACCTGAGGGACATTAAACTTTAAACTTAGATTTTGGAAAAAAAAACGTAAAAAATAAATAATGGAAAGTAATTGAAAAAAAGTCTTTATTTCTGGGGAAGAATCTGGAAACAACTGAACTGAAAAGGTGAACAACCCCTTTAAGCAGAGAAGAGGGCAAGATTCAATTAAGTGAGAAAAAGTTATCTCATGGTTTCTCACATGGAAACTCATGGACGAGATTCAAATTCAATTCCAGTTTTTTCCCCCATAGACTTCAATAGAATTTCATTAAACCTTAAGATGTATTTTTAAATTAATTGCATCTAAAATTGAATCTCATCCATGAGTTTTGAATTGAATCTGGCCTGAAAATTCATGGACTAAATTCAATTTGAAGACAAAATCTTTTCTCCCAATTCACTTCCACTGTTTTTCCCATAGACTTCAATAGAGTTGCCATGACTGGCTCCCTAAATCCAGAACAAGTGCTAGGCTCCCTGGTATCGGCTCTGCTTCTGCCTGTAGCAGCCTCCTTTCACTTTGATAGGAGTTCCCCGCTAATCGGATGCCGCCAGGTCTTAATAAGAGAGGAGCCAAGCAAGAATTCTGGACTGGCAAAGGGGCACAGTCATTATCTAGGTTTTGGACAGAAGGTATAGTTTAGGGAATAAACAAAAGCTGGGGTCGGTGTGGGCAGAGTTCAAGCTAGGTCAGACAGGCAAGGGTCTATACCGGTGGAATCGTCAGGCAGGAGTCAGGATTAGCAGAGTTCAGGATAGTCCGGCAGGGATCAAAACCAGAATTCAATCACACAGAAATCGCACCCAGTAAACTATAAAGTAGACCTAACAACGGGCAACCCTAGTGAAACTGCCATTAGGCAGAAGAAGAGTTATAAATTGAATTACTCTTATTGCCTTGCTTTGTTCCATAAGGTTGAAAGTGTTAGTGCTATGATATGGGGTCTCTGTGTGTAGTCATGGCCATTGTCAATCTCAAAGTCGCTATTCAGCACAAAGTCGCTATTTTAACTGGTCTACAGCAGTTGGAAAAAGGAAGAGGAACATCTATTTGATGATTACTGGACTGTGAAAAACAATTCCCCTACTTGCTTCAAAATCCATTCTCTCTTTCAACAGGTTTTTTTATTAATTCTTAAAGGAGAAGTAAAGGTGTTAGGCAGGCAAGGGTCAATATTGCCAGAGTTTAGAATAGTCAGGCAGGGATCAAAACCGGAATTCAAACACACAGAAATCGCACCCAGGAAACTAGAAGTAGACCTAAAAATGGGCAATGAGTTTGACCTCAAAGCCCCCTTTAAAACTCAAAACTCTTTAAATATTTGAATTTCGCACCACTCGGTGTAATGACGTCAAAACCCAAAAGTTAGGCACCCCCAAGTGATTGTATCTACTGGACCAGTGATCCTATCAACAAACTGCACCGGTCCGTGGGTTATTCTAGCGAGCACCATGGAGCGATCCTCTTCCTACTTCTTCTTTCTTCAAATTTCCCGGGGCAGACACATACCCAGTAGAAAAAATAGCTGGCTTTTTAGTTAAAGTTCGGCTTTTTGCTCTACTGAGCATGTGTAGCCGCGAGAAGAAAGAAGAAACCGGAAGACGATCATTCCGTGGTGCCCACTGGAAGAATCCCTGGACCGGTGCAGTTTTCTGCTGATAGGATCACTGGCCCGAGGTGACAGGTGAGTAAATAGAATCAATTTAGGGGGGCCTAACTTTTGGCAACCCTAAGTAGAAAATTGCTTTCCTTCATCCTTAAAGGGGTTTCCTCTTCTCAACATACATTTATTTTACATTTTCAGTGGTTTAAACAAATATACTGTAACTGCTTGAAGCAACTGTCTCACTCACTATTCTCTGCTGTGGTGGCTCTGACCTTTTTCTTATTACAGTTATGTAAAATTTCTGTAAAGTTACAGTATTTGCAAATGTAACTCCAACCAAGAGTATTTGTTTGTGCTTTTGCACACCGAGGGTTCTTTCTCTCGAAACAATGTGGCCAGCTGATCTACAGATCTATGAAGAAGCATGCAAGGGCTGACTTCTGCCACATTGTTTCATGAGACAGAACTAGCGGTGTGTAAAGGCACAGATTTTTTTTTTTAATTTCTCTTTATTTGTTTTTTTTTTAAATTGAAGCTACATTTACAAATAACCTTAAAACCACCGATGTCTAATAATTGTATATTGGAAAGATGCCTACAATCACACTGTATTTTATATATCCCCAAGCTTTATGATAAAATGTAACCTGACAATACAACCATGAGTCTGACTCACCCCTAGTTCCGCACTTGTAGGATTTCTGGGAAATTTATAAGATTGGCATTTTCCCAGGGACTTTTCATTTTGTTTATCTAGTCTCCGTTTGCTTCCAGTTGATTTTCCTACTATATTAGTCTATAGGATCTGATTTGTAACATGAAAGTTTCTGAGCTTTAACCTTGACTTTTGTCAGCTATTTTGTACCTTTGCTTTTGTCATTAAGGCCTACTTGTCAATATTCAATCTTAGAGATAGCAGGTGTTTGACAATTGAGTATTGCTTGTAATAAATCAAGGTTGTGTGGCAGCTGATTGTAAATTGGGTATTGCTTTCTTTTCCAACTTGGAAGGGGATAAGAATAAAAAAGGTAGCTAATTAGTCTTTCCTCCTTTTCTTGACACATTCATTAACAATTTCTTCTTATCAAACTGCAGTGCTTGGGCCAAAAATAAGTGTCAAACTCGCTGTCTGACAGATGTGTTATACACTGGATTGCTGACCTTCCAGTGAAATTGCTGGCATTGTTCCTTTCAGTTTTCTTGAAGTCCAACAACAGATATTGCTGTTCTTTATTACCACACCCAGGTATCCGTAATGAAATGACTTTTAGGATGGGATAATGCTTGAGACCTTTTACTTATTATTCTATTCCCTGAAGATGTCAGCCCTTCTTTTCATTTCCCAACAAAAGGGGCCATGCTCCGAGGCTTACATTAGAGACCCTGCTTTGTGAATATCTTGTATGAATCAGCTCCGGTAGATTCACTCTGCTCTGAAAACACAATCAAGAGACTCAGCAGGTTCTTTGTTAGCCCCCCCTTGAGCTCCATTAAGTGAAGTATTCCCTGCAAACGCTTGTCAGAGGCAGAAAGTGGCTCATTTGCAGTATATAAGGCTGTTTTGTTGGAGGGGAGTGTATGCTATTGTGCAGATTCTGCCTCTAAATTTTGTTTCTCTACAATAGATCCACATAATGCATCCACAGGCTGAGTCTCCCTGCGCTCTGTGAAGTGGCAGATATCCAGAGTTTCATGGGGGAAGAGAGTGAGGCTTTTTCCTTTCTTTTAGAGTCTATGTTCATGTGGAGAAGAGAGCGCTCACAGTTCCCACACAAATACACTATTCTCACTCCATCTTACTGAGCAAAACATGGCAACTGTGATAAAAATAGGAAAGGCTGGGGGGGTTAATGGTAAACATGCTGCTCTTCGATGTTGTTATAAGCTGCTTCAGAATGCAGAATTAATTCCTCCCCCCCTACCCCTTGGGACTTGACTCGGTAGTATTGCACTTTAATAAACTGGGCATCTTCTAATGTCTGTACAATAATTCTTAAAAAATTACAGGCATAAACTCTGTGGGATACAATGATCACTATGTCTTTTCATCCACTTATAATATACAGGTATAAAGTCTATTATGCAGAATCGCTTATAATCAAGCTGGTTAAAAACCATAGCGATGCTTTTGGATTTTTTTTTGTGTGTTTAAATGTATTTAGTAGCCTTAAAAAATGTTACTTAAAATGATGAAAATATTTCTGAAAAAAACTCCAGCTTTTCAGATTATAGATCCCATAACTGTATTTGTAAATGAATACAATGTTACATTTCATTACTGCTGTTGCTTATGATAAATAAGGGGACTATTACTATAGGGGAATCGCTAATTCATTCCCAGCTAGAGCTAGAGAGTGTATATACTGTATAAACTGCACTTAGTCTGAAGGACATGGTGCATCAGACAAATCCTTGATTTGTTGCATGTTAAAAATTAGGAATGTAATGGAAGGCTGGATTTAATCCCAACATACTTCTCAGCCAGATGCGAGCACCTTGATGCATTGGCTTGGTTTTGGAGTTGAGCCTTTGTTTGTGCAGCTTGATACATAATTCTACTTTAGAACAAGCCAGGAATATCTACGAGGAATTTCATTGCACCATCTGTAGAGAAAACATTCATTCATTTATTTTCCAATCAGGCACCAAACCTACTAATAAATCACTGATTTAAAGCACACATGGAAATGCTCCGAAGGGGAACGTTTCATGCTATCTTGTTGTGTCAGGCTGTTATTTGTTTGTATATTATTCTTTTCCGACTTCTAGGCAGAGTACAATTGCTGCAGTTAGATTCCCAGTCTCCATGTTATTCAGTTTATATAATTATGGCCTTACAAATGAAGATTAATGGGTCCATCTATCCCAACACTTACATATCATCTCAGTAGCCAGACAGGAGTAGATGCCCATGTGTACCTGCTATCCAAAATGATAGAAGGATTTTTTTTAATTCTAAAATGGTTATCCCAAAATGTGCTTTATATGCAAAGCATTTGAGTATCAGTCAGATAAAATATTTGTAACACATGTAGAGCAGCCTATGGAATCAGAAGGGCAAAAACAGGGCTTTGAGCCTGAGCTCCTTTAGATGCACATGCAACTTGTTAAAAAGTTTTTGGTTTATACTTCCCCAACTTTATTTTACTGGCTGTTTTAATGGTGTGTGAATAATATTTTCACAACTGGGGGTATCAAAATGTAAAGATATATTTTCAGATCGGATTTGTGGAGAGGCCACCAAGGGCCGGGCCTTGGGTGGCAGTATTTTAGGGGGCGGCATGCTGCCCAACCACACCCACATTGGTTCAGAAACACTAGTAAGGCGCAGGAGATACAATAGTTTTTAAAATTTTCTGTACGCCAATAATCATTGCTCTGGTCCCGCTGATGAAAATTTGATTGAATTAAAGGGAGGGGATGGGGTGACGAACAACAGTGGGCCTAGGGGCGCCTGCTATGTAGATCCGGCCCTTTCTCCAGAGTAGAATGCTTTAAATCCTATATGTATGGAAGGTGGAGTTCTATGGCGAAATTGTATTTATGAGTAGGTGAACGTTAGAGTTCACCATTTGATAAATACTTTTCTAACAATCCCATGGGAATGGATAGAAAGTGGGTGAGTTTTTCTGTGGTGAGCTCTATTTTCACACTTTGAAAAATCTGTACCAGTCCAAGGATGATGATCTGGGTCTCTGAGTATGCCCCAGTAGCTCCCCATCTTTTTTTTTCTTTCTATTAATTCAAAGCACATGCTCTGTGCTGCTATCACTCACCCGACTTTAGGGACCTACTTGTAATATACTGTATATACAGAATATAGAACTCAAAATATACAGTTAATTAATTCAGATTCCATGACATCTCAGAAATCCATACAATAAGCATAGGAATGTAATGAGCCCTGTAGCATCAGCCTAATTTTTGCTTGATTATTTGTGATGACTAGTGATGGGCGAATTTATTCGCCAGGCGCGAATTCGCGAGATTCGCCACCGGCGAATAGATTCGTGAAACGGCCGCGGATAATTCGCCGGTGTCAAAAAAAAATTTCAAAAACGAGACGCCGGCTCCGTTTCGTGAATTTTTCCCGCAAATTCGCCCATCACTACTGATGACCCCTAAGTTTAGCTTCTCAACAGCTGCCCAGAACATGTGCAGTGTCACTGACACTTCTAACAAAGAACAAGATGATGTCAGGGGCAATTCATGGGCTGCTGCCTTCTAAAACAGGAGCCCTGATGCCGCCCCACCTCTCCCGCTTTGCGCTTAAGGGGCAGCATCACTAGTTCATTGAGAGCAATAGTGCAATCTGCACTAGCGGAGCCAAATTTAAAACCCAGAAATTTGGCTCTTAGAGTTACAAGAGGAGGCTTTTTGCCGCCCCTTGTAACTGGTCGCTCGCTGCCGCCTGAAGCAAGGTTCTCACTTTGCCTTATAGCAGGAGCTGGATGATGTGCAAAACTTTTAATGCCTGGTGCAATAAGTTCAGTATATAAAATATTATTATTTGTTAAGACTGTACTGACCATGGTATTTATTTGATGTACCTCCAAACTCCTTTCAGGTTGTTTATTTTATATTGTTATGAAAACTAAATAAAAACATATGCTAAAAAAAAACATCTGCTATTTCTACCCATATTGGTTTAGTTCTCCTTTAATGAGTGAATGCTCCAACAAATTCTTCCTTGAAAGTTGAACCTACAAAGCCAAAAACCACTAGCGTTTTTATGTACTATATGCAAATCGGTTGGCTAGTGTAAAAGTAACTGCCAGAATAAAGGAAACAGTATTAGATAATGGGTGCAAATGTATGTTAAAAGCTATTTTTTACATGTAGTTATTGTGCCAAAGTAAAGCAATTTCAAGGAAAGTCAAATTTCCATGGGTGGCTGTAAGCCATTCTGGTGACCCTAATCAGTAACCCCTGCCTCTTCATTGGCTGATGCGCTTTCGCTAGCGTTACTTTGCCAATGCGAGCACTTCAAAGCGAAGATGCACTAGCGTTCATTCCTGCCTAGCGCAAATTCGCTAGAGGTTAATTTACATATGGCGGGAAATTTAAAGTTGAATGGACGTCTTTATGTTACATGTTGCAGCAAATACATTTCCGCTGTTAATTACACATGTCCAAAGAACCTTAATAAAGACAATAGAGCTGTTATAATGCCCTACACATGAGCCCACTGTATAATTAATGTTCCATATGTTAGAAAATGTATGGGGGAAACCGGTTACCAGAAAAATATTTTTAAGGACTTTTGCAGACTATCACTCTGAATAAAGGAAAAGACGCCAGCATTTTTTGAATTTTGATGCTTTTTCCACTAAAGAATATGATGTAAGTAACAGACGATTGAGGAAGATCTATGCACTCCAGTGCACTTGACTGGTCTGAGCTGGTTGAAGGCAAGTTTGGCGAAAGAGGTAACGTTCAGTAAAATCCGCATTTTAGTGAATATCACCTGGTGATAGAGTGTGAATGAGTGATATCACCTATCTCTTTCACTAATGAATTGGCGTCTGTGCCCATTAGTAAATCGGCAATGTCCCTGCAGGCTGTAACTTGTCGCCAGTGTTTGTCACTTCGCCCTTTAGCAAATCTGACTCTAAAGGTGGCCATACATGGGCAGATAAAGCTGCCGATATCGGTCGTTTGGACCAATTTGACAGCTTATCTGCCCGTGTATGGGGGCTTCCGACGGGTCTTCCCGATCGATATCTGGCCACGATATCGTTCGAGAATGTTTGATTTTTAACCGATCGGAGCCCCTTGGCGTATCGTAATTCGATCGTTCGGCCATACGGCCGAACGTTCAAATTACACCCGATATAGCCATGCCATTAGTGGCATATCGGGTGAAAGATCCGCTCGTTTGGCGATGTCGACAAACGAGCGGATCTTTGAGTCTATGGCCAGTTTTAGTGTCTGGATGAGGTCTGATCTCTTACTTGGAGTTCAGCAGTTTGTAGTGGGAACACAAGAGCCTTTCCCGCTACACTTTCTTTTTTGTGCTGAAAGCCCAAGAAATTTTCCCTCCAGCCTTGCACAGCTGTTCAATATGTGACAGCCTTCCTGTCTATGTATATTGGATTGGATTACTATTTGTTATTGACCAGGTATTCTGCTAATATTACCATCCAATGGCAATGGCTGTGTTAATTAGTCAGAATATTGAGCTTTAGGTTCGGTTTTTGCTTGGCTGTGATGTTTTAGGCCTGTCTTAATTGATATGACCAGCATATATTTATCATGCTTTTCCATCAACATCATAGAAGACCAAATGTCACCATCCAGTAGCAGAGAAAGAACCATTAATATGTGCACATTAATATGTACAGGGATGGAACCTCCTTCCTCTTGTCTTTTTAATACTCAGTTCTTGGACTTGAATGTGACGTTGTTTTGTATTTATCTTTAATTGTATTATTACCTTGACCCCTGTTATGTTCTATTGTACAGTGCTGCATGTACCAGTAGCAATAAAGGAAATTATTATGTGAACTCGTTTCCTTTCCTGTAGTATTAATAAATGAATGTATAAGGGCGTAACTACAAAGGAAGCAGACCCTGCAGCTTCATATTATTCATATATTGTCTTTTATAAATGCTGGTCTCCTCTTTCTGTGTGTGCAAAGACCTTGCACGCAACAGTATCTATACCATGCATTCTTAGAGACAGATTTATGCCCTGAAGTTGACCGAGGTACTACAGCCACTCACAAATGGAAGAAACAGAAAAATCACTAAACCATGAATAGACAATTCATCCACAGTTATCAATGATGCACAATGCCATTCATTTCTGGGGTTTGCAGATGGTTCTTTTCCTTTTCTTTGAGTTATAATGGTGTGAATGGAAATGTGGCACAGGGGAGCACCACCTTTCTCACCCTCTATATTTCTCTCTCTCTTTCTGGGCCCCCTGCTCCCCGCCCGCCCCCTGCTCCCCACCCCATATCTCGCCCACCCCACAGTAGAAACTCCAAACAGAAATCAGAGCTAAAACAGTAACCCCCAATGGTGGCCAGCCCCCCCAAAACATGTTATAAAAAAAACCATTGGAGATTAGGGGCCCCCTGCAAGTAAAAAAATATTGATGGGCTAGGCCTCCCCAAGTTATAAAATGCCATTGGTGATCTCGCCCCTGCTCCCTTGCAAGTAAAAAGAAATCAGAGCTAAAACAGCAACCCCCAATGGTTATAAAAAACCATTGGAGATTAGGGGCCCCCTGCAAGTAAAAAAATATTGATTGCCTGCAACTAAAATTTTTTTTTGATGGCCTGCCCCCCCCCACAAGTTACAAAAAGCCACTGGTGGCAAGGACCCTCCTGTAAGTAAGAAAAAAAACATTGGTGGCAGCCCACCCGAAATTGAAAAAATTGCTTGCCAGTCCCCCATAAGTTTGGTTCTTAAGGGGGCCGGCCATGTTTCATTTACTTGATTGCCAGACCCCCGCTGTCAGCATTCTGCAAAGTTTAGAAGAGAGGACGGGAGCTCCAGTGCCATTTCTGTCCTATTCAGTTCTCTGTACCCTGATTGGTCGATTAAGTCCCGGTGAAGCTGCATTGGGATTGGATAGGCTGGAGTGGAAGTTCCTACCTTAGCTATCCAATCCCTATCCAGCTTAACCTTGACTTAAACAACCAATGAGGGCACACCGAAGCTTCAGTCCTCTATTCTAAATGTTGCAGCAGGACAGGAGAGGGGCCAGGCAAATCAAGTAGTAAGTGAAGCATGGCCGGGCCCCCCTAACACACAAAACCTGAGGGGTCACAATTTTGGACTTTAATTTGAATTTTGAATCTCATTTTCAATTTACCCTTGGTGTGTGTGTATGTTTTTGTACGTTTTCCAGATCAACTTTCAGATGTGAGAGAGTAGTTGCTGTAGGAACTGTACTTCACAACAAAGCACAAGAGATATATGTTTACAGGGTCGGACTGGGGGGCCCACCGGGGCTGCTGCTTTGGAGCCCATACTGCCCCTGTCTCCCACACTGCCCCCCAGTGGCAAAGACGCGTTGGCCAGGCCCTCCCCCACTCCGCAGATGCAACCCCCCTCCGGCCCCCAGCTCTTACGTTTTCCTGTTTGCAGCCGCAACCGGGGGCTGGGAGGGAGGTCAGAGAGGCAGAGCCAAAAGTGGGATTGGGCTGGTGGGGCCCACAAGGGCTGGAAGACTCCCAGGGTTTTTCCCGGTGTCCTGTTGGCCCCGTCCGACCCTGTATGTTTAACACACAAGTTTAACACACAATATGCAAAATTTGTATGTAATTGTATGTCTATATTTAATATGTAGCTGGCTGTGTACTGCAGGCTTTATATGTATGTGTGTGCTTAATGCTGCGATTGATCAGCAGATGCTTTTGCTATTCTTTCCCACTGAGATCTTATCTATAACACCAACCTGACGCTTTGCGTTCTGTCTCCTTGGTTGGGCATTTTAAGAGAAGAACAAAATGTCCTTTATTCCTTTATCACTCAAATTAAAGTCATGAGGGGCTTCAGCACAGTGAAAGCAAACCCACAAATCAATAGTTGTACACAGTGTGACTATTTATTCAGTAGCTGCAGATGGAGCCATGTAGTATTCTGTCTTTTCTCTTTAATGTAGAAGGTCAGGTGTTATTTCCACAAAAAAAATTAAAGAAGGATTAAAAATCTAAAAGCAAAGCAAATGTATATGCCAGAGGCGTTTTAAAGTGAAGGTGGGCCCAGTAGAGGCTCATTCTATGATCTGCCTACATTTGTACACTTTTCATGTTTGTTAATGAGCCTTATAGCCTTTTGGAGAAGAAATACTGTAAATGCAAATTAAAACATGTGGGTAGGGTTTATATAAAAGAGAATGAATGCTTCTCAAAGACATGTGGTTGAAATAATGCACATTATCTTTACATACCTTTCAACTGTTTTCTGCGGGACAGTCACGATTTTGACAGCTCAGCCTGCAGGCCTGGGTTTCTTACTGAAATGTCCAGACTTTTTCTTTGATCTCAATCTGCAATAACAAAGTTTCTGAAACTTAATTAAAATAAGAGGCTTTTTGGCAGAGAGCCCAGCACAGTCAGCAGCTGCACTTGGATACTTTTGTAACAATTTAAGGTAAGCAAAGAAACAATTATAACTATTTAAGATAAGAAAGTCTCTTGAGAGAACTGAGATTAGCATCTTAAAGGTTAATTCGCTTTTTTTTTAGCAAAACATTGCACTAAAACTCCCAGAAATTTTCTAAAATAGACCTGGTAATTAGGGTGTGTGGCCATAAAATGGGCATGGCCAAAAAAAATTGCCACAAAAAATTTGCCACAATTCTTTTTTCTGTTTCCATGGCCTTGCAGTTTATGCCAACTTCTATGGGAAATCACTGACCCCATTGCTAATTTCTGACCACTGAAGACGACCAGATGCCTTAACAGTAGGGAAAAAGGTACTTGAAAAGCAGGGAAATGGCTCACCCAGATTCATTGTCCTGGCCACTGCACAGTACTGGAAGCCTCAGTCATAAGGAGAAAGGGTTCTATAGTAAGGTGACCAGATTTACAAAGTGAAATCTGGGGACACATCCTAAATGGGCGGCACACTGCAGCAAAAAACTAGGACCCACCCACTTTTGGGGCACACCCTCACAAGCCACTCCCCCACTTTCCTGTACACGCCACCTAGCTTCTTCCATGCTTCAATAGTTTAAAAATGCCTTACCTGTCCCCGTGAGCAATGTGTAAGTTTCAGAATGGTAAGGAAGGAACAGTAACTGAATATTGTATAAATGAAGTTAGATAGCTGGGTTACATCACTATATAAGAAACAAGAGTCCATTCAAATTTTTATATACTTATAAGTTAAATATACCAGTATTTCTGCTGCCTGGCCATGGCCCTGGAGCCTGGATAAATATTCACATTTCAAATGCTTAAAGAAGCTGAACTTGAAGATACGTAGAATTAGAAAGCAGTTAAATACACCATGGTTTCTGCTGCCTGGCCATAGAGCCTGAATACATATTTACATATCATTCTAACTTATTGAGAAGGTAAACAGGGACCTTGATTCTGGGATGGCAGTGGATGTGATTTACTTAGACTTTGCTAAAGCATTTGATACAGTGCCACACTAAAGGTTACTGGTTAAATTAAGGAATGTTGGCCTGGAACATAGTATTTGTACCTGGATAGAGAACTGGCTAAAAGATAGACTACAAAGAGTGGTGGTAAATTGAACATTTTCTAATTGGACCAGTGTTGTTAGTGGAGTACCGCAGGGCTCTGTACTAGGTCCCTTGCTTTTCAACTTGTTTATTAATGACCTGGAGGTGGGCATTGAAAGTACTGTTTCTATTTTTGCAGATAACAAGTTGTCTAATTCTGGGCAGTGTCATTCTGTGGCTACTAAAGCAAATAAAGTTCTGTCTTGCATAAAAAAGGGCATTAACTCAAGGGATGAAAACATAATTTTGCCTCTTTATAGGTCCCTGGTGAGGCCTCATCTGGAGTATGCAGTGCAGTTTTGGGCTCCAGTCCTTAAGAGGGATATAAATGAGCTGGAGAGAGTGCAGAGACTAGTGCAACTAAATTGGTTAGAGGAATCAAAGACTTAAATTATGAGGGTAGACTGTCAAGGTTGGTGTTGTTTTCTCTGGAAAAATGACGCATGCAATGGGACATGATTACACTTAGAGGACATTATAGACAAATAGCACAGGGGACCCATAAAGTGGATCACCGTACCAGAGGTCACCCCTTTAGACTAGAAGAAAAGAACTTTCATTTGAAGCAACGTAGGGGGTTCTTCACAGTCAGGACAGTGAGGTTGTGGAATGCACTGCCGGGTGATGTTGTGATGGCTGATTCCGTTAATGCCTTTAAGAGTGGCTTGGATGATTTTTTGGACAGACATAATATCAAAGGCTATTGTGATACTAAACTCTATAGTTAGTATAGATATGGGTATATAGAATTTATGTGAAAGTATGGAGGGGTGTGTGTATGGATGCTGGGTTTTCATTTGGAGGGGTTGAACTTCATGGACTTTGTCTTTTTTCAACCCGATTTAACTATGTAACTATGTAACTATCAAAAGGTTAAGAGAATTGAAGATACTTAAATACACAAGTTTAGCTGTTGAGGTAGACAAAAATGCTTACAACCCAAAATTAGTGATAGTGTTTTCAATAGATATGCCAATTACTTTGTTTTCTAAATGTAACCTACTAATAATCCGGAGGGTTTTCTTAGACAAACATTCAGCAGTTTCTCCTTCAAGCTCAAAAAAGTCAACCAATTTAGTGTGGATCTGCACTTGACTGCTACCCTGTGACTCACTACGAACATGGACATATCTCAACAGTACAGGAAAAAGTTTGATCTTGAGTAACTCTTTCAGCTGCCCATCTAGTTATCACATTAGTTCACGTTTAGTTCTTCAACAACTAAATTTGCTCTCATAGAATTTCTTAATTACATTTGAAAAACAGTCCATTGAACCATGGGCAGATTTTCACTAAGGCTAGGGAAGGCCGAGCCTCAAGATGGATTGACTAGAATGGTGGAAGAAATTTGAAGCTTCCTGCAGCCTAGCCAGTCCCCTAGTGGCAGGACAGGGAACTTGCACTTTGAGGGGGAAAAAAAGCTAAACTTAAGTCTGTCTGTTGCTGTGATTAAATGATACTGTCATGGGAAAAAAACATTTTTTCAAAATGAATCAGTTAATAGTGCTGCTTCAGCAGAATTCTGCACTGAAATCCACTTCTCAAAAGAGCAAACAGATTTTTTTATATTTAATTTTGAAATCTGACATGGGGCTAGACATTTTGTCAGTTTCCCAGCTGCCCCCAGTCATGTGACTTGTGCTCTGATAAACTTCAGTCTCTCTTTACTGCTGTACTGCAAGTTGGAGTGATATCACCCCCTCCCTCCCCCCCCCCCCCAGCAGCCAAACAAAAGAACAATGGGAAGGTAACCAGATAACAGCTCCCTAACACAAGATAACAGCTGCCTGGTAGATCTAAGAACAACACTCAATAGTAAAAACCCATGTCCCACTGAGACACATTCAGTTACATTGAGTAGGAAAAACAGCAGCCTGCCAGAAAGCATTTCTCTCCTAGGGGCAAATTCACTAAGGCGCGAAGCGCCGAACGCTAGCGTTAATTCGCTAGCGTTTGGCATTTTCGCTACTGCGCAAATTCACTAACGAACGCTGGCGTAGTTTCGCTAGTGTTGCTTCGCAACCTTACGCCAGGCGAATCTTCGCTAGCGACGAAACTACGCAAATTCACTAACTTGCGCAGTGTACTGAACGCTACCTTTTACGCTAGACTTCCTTCGCCACCTCAGACCTGGCGAAGCGCAATAGACTAGATAGTCCCAAAAAACGCTGGCGTGTTTTCTACATGATGGGTGATAGGCTGAAAAAGATCGAAAATTTTTTGGGGCTCCCCTTCCTCCCCCCTACATTTCCTGACTCATGGCAACTTACCTAGGCAGTGGGCACATGTGTAGGGCAAAATAAAATATTATTTGCTGATTTGAATGTTTTCTAGGCATTTGTAGTGCAGATACGTGTTCCTCCATTGAAATTTGAATTTCGCGCCATATGCAAATTAGCCTTCGCTAGCGCAACTTCGCTTTATATAGCGAATCAACGCTAGCGCAACTTCGCAACCTTACGCTACACCTGTGCGCAACTTCGGATTTTAGTGAATTTGCGGAGCCCTGGCGAAACTTCGCCTGGCGAAGTGCGGCGAACTTCGCATCTTAGTGAATTTGCCCCCTAAAGTGCAGGCACAAGTCACATGACCAGGGGCAGCTGGGAAATTGACAAAATGTCTAGCCCCATGTCATATTTCAAAATTGAATATAAAAAAAATCTGTTTGCTCTTTTGAGAAATGGATTTCAGTGCAGAATTCTGCTGTAGCAGGACTATTAACTTATGCATTTTGAAAAAAAAAATTTTCCCATGACAGGATCCCTTTAACTGTTCCTGGGTTATGTGTGTCAGGGCCAGCACCTAGGTACATTTTTTTCTTTATTCCTTTGCTTTAATTCCATTCTGCCCCTTTCCCCACCAGCCTGGAAACAGTAAACAAATAGTAGAGCATGCATATAAAGTTAGGGGAACATGAATTCAGAGCACATAAATATGGAGGGCGAAAACGAAAATGCAAGGTTACTAGTAAAAAATGGGACCTGTGAAGTGATAGAAGAGAAGATAGAACAAACAAAATAAAATGTCTAGGTGATGGTGGAAAGCAGTATAAAATGAGAGACAAATTAAAAATGAGGAATACAGTAGTGGCACCTGCAGATGAGAAACAAATGAGAGAGCAAAAGGATAAATAGGAGGGTACATGGCTCAGCAGAATAAACACAGTAATTGCGCTTTCTTCTATGACATGCACTGTGTTTACAGGATATAATCAGAGAAGTAAAATCAAAACATGTTGGCAAGGAGTGGTTAAAGTAGCCTTCCCAAGCACAAAAATCACCCTATGCCTATGCATTGAACTAAAACTATGATGTTGCTTTATTGTATGGAATGCATATGTTCCTTCTTGAAGTGCCAAATGTAACTCACTGTTACAGGTCATTTTTAAACAAAATGTGTTTACTTTTGAAGTAATATTGTAAGGGAAGAAGCACACCTATATGTGCTACATTTTGCTGCAATAAATGATTTAAAAGGCAGTTACCAGTGTATAGGTGTGCTGCTGTACTTCCATACAATATTGCTGGATGTTGGTGAATGCACCCTGAATAAAGTGCTGTGCGGAGGATCTGTTTTGTTTACTTTTGAAGTACCAGCTTGGGACAGCTGTGCCCTTTTATGTCTTTTAGAAGCTATATGGTCTGTTACAGATGCATGCCCACCACTTGCGATAGTTAAAGATCTCTTACACATTGAACAGAAAGCAGAGGTTTCATTCACTCCTGACCTGAGAAATGGAAATTCTTTTCGAATAGAGTCAGTCAGTACACACTTGCACACAAAGCTTGTTAGACTCAAACACATTGCTGCATTTGCAACCACTCTACTATTAGTTACTTACCTCTTTCCAGGCTTCTTGTCCTTCAAGACAATAGAAGAAGAAATCTGACTTGACTTGAAGGAGAAATATGATTTAATGAAGAAATCCAGAAAATATATCCTGTAAATAAAGAGACACATTAGTACTATATCAGCAACACTCTGGCAGGTTAATGCCCATAGTGTATTAAGTGTTTGGATGTACAAGTTTAAATGCATATCCGATATTTCATTAATCATTCATTAAGTGATGATTAGGATACCGCCGAATACTTAGCCAGTCACTGCCAAGCCCCATTGCTACTGCTCTGCGGACACCAATTCGGCAACTTGACCGGGCAGCTCGGATAGAGTCTAAACTTTTCCATCTGCTTTCATCTATTCTAATCAAATCAGTAGTCGGACTCTCATGCTCATCTTGCTGCGCCTCCTTCTCCCTCCACACCGGTCTCCATCAACTGTGCGCATTTGGGGAACGGATAACTACATATATATCACAGGCCCAGCCCCTATTCTCCTTGGCACCAAAATTTAGCCAATGAGAAGGCAGGAACGTACTTGATGTTTTATGCACCCAATGAGGTTCCATTTTACATGGGGATATTGCTAGCATTACACGGGATGTTTAAAGTCAATGCCAAATTTCGTGGAGGGTTCACGGGGCAATTAGCTATGGTTCACGGGGTCTTGAAATGGGGCCTATCCCCGGTAAAGGGGATGGATGGTAAGCTTATTCTATAGCTGCCATATAGGAGAAGAGGGAAAGTCAGCTACGATTGTAAGCTCTGTTGAGCAGGGCCCCTTTTCCCTCTTGTATTGATTATGTATTTTTTGTAGGTATGTATTTTTGTATGTAATCTATGTGTTAGATGTTTATGCCCTTCAATTGTTCAGTGTTGCAGAATAAATTGGCGAGCAATAGGGAGATGGCAGGCAAAACACTTTGCCACTACAGGTATGGGATCCATTATTCGGAAACCCATTATCCAAAAAGATCCAAATTACGCAAAGGCCATCTCCTATAGACTCCATTCTATCCAAATATTATTATAATGAATTATTCGATTATTTACCTTTTTCTCTGTAAGAATAGAACAGTACCTTAAACTTGATTCAAACTAAAATATAATTAATACTTATTAAAAGCAGAACCAGCCTATTGGGTTTATTTAACGTTTACATGATTTTCTCGTAGACTTAAGGTATGAAGATCCAAAATACAGAACGATCCATTATCTGGAAAGCCCCAGGTCCCAAGCATTCTGGATAACAGGTCCCATACCTGTGTATATATATATATATATATATATATATATATATATATATATATATATATATATACACACACACAGGTATGGGACCAAATACAAGAGTCCTCTGCACTCAACCCATTATCAATAT
>NC_054376.1:39432993-39437993 GCF_017654675.1 Xenopus laevis
TTACTGTTGAATGTCTTAAATGATGATGATGATGATGATGATGGATCCTGGATGTGTAAATATGTGTGGGCACTGTGTATATATCCAATGGAGACAGACACTCCCTAAACAGATACTTATTGGATGAGGGACAGTGCGGGGCCAAATGATTAAATCATGGTGCATAATGTACTGCTCTCACATAACATTGCCAAGGGTAAATGATCCTTTCAGGTTTCATAATGCCAAGCAGCCCTAAATCTTTCTCTGTATTGTGTTTCAGCTCCCTCTTTGTACATGCAGTAACACTGTGTTTTATTTTCTGCATTTAATTGGTTTTGAATCTCCTATCTCTTCATCTATACATCTGGTGTGTGTCAACTCCTTCATTGCATGAATTGTTGGACATTTACTGCGAACAATTTGCTTCTCCTCTGTCAACTGAATGGTATTGTTGCTAAGTACCCTTGATTGCCAGTCATCCGTCTTTTCTTGACTGTCATTGCAGGTCCTTTGGCGTTGTGTTATGGGAGATTGCAACTCTGGCAGAGCAGCCTTACCAAGGCATGTCCAATGAGCAGGTTCTTCGCTTTGTTATGGAAGGAGGCCTTCTGGAGAAGCCGGATAACTGCCCTGACATGCTGTATGTTTCACCTACTTTCTTCTGTTTGTATTGAAGTTAGGATATTGTGTGACAACCATAGAAAGTTTTGTATATAACACATCTTGCTTGAAAGTGCTCACACATGTATGTCACATTACAATTACCTTATTAGTGATTTGTGTATAGGCATGTAGAACTAACATTCTGCATGGATCCCCCACACTATAGGACTCAGGGGCACAGCCGTGGGGATTAAAGGGATCCTGTCATGAGAAAACATGTTTTTTTCAAATCGCATCAGTTAATAGTGCTGCTCCAGCAGAATTCTGCACTGAAATCCGTTTCTCAAAAGAGCAAACAGATTTTTTTAAATTCAATTTTGAAATCTGACATGGGGCTAGACATATTGTCAGTTTCCCAGCTGCCCCCAGTCATGCGAGTTGTGCTCTGATAAACTTTAGTCACTCTTTACTGCTGCACTGCAAGTTGGCGTTCCCCCCCCCAGCAGACAAACAACAGAACAAAGGAGATGTAACCAGATAACCACTCCCTGACACAAGATAACAGCTGCCTGGTAGATCTAAAAACAACACTCAATAGTAAAAGCCAAGTCCCACTGAGACTGATTCAGTTACATTAAGTAGGAGAAATAACAGCCTGACAGAAAGTAGTTCCATCCTAAAGTGCAAGCACAAGTCACATGACTGGGGGCAGCTGGGAAACTGACAATATGTCTAGCCCCATGTCAGATTTCAAAATTGAATAGAAAAAAATCTGCTCTTTTGAGAATTGGATTTCTGTGCAGAAATCTGCTGGAGCAGCACTATTAACTGATTTGTTTTGAAAAAAACATGTTTTCCCAAGACAGTATCCCTTTAAATCTCCTAGCCGCAGTAATAGATAATGGAACAAAACTGGGGCATTTCTTGGATTCTCTAATTTTAACCCTAGACATTAGGAGCATTACATTACTGGTGCCAAACAGAATTTAAATACCCACACTGAGCTGTGGTCTTGTTAAAGTAATAGTAATATTCAAATATAAGTTGCTGTAGATAGGTAGATAGTTATACAGACAGATTGCTGTTTTTGACCCCTCTAGGAAATGGTGCACTAAAGAGTAGTTTTACCGATATTTGCAGGCAGTAAGTATTTCAAATTGCATCCCCTTGAGTTTCCCTTTAAATAGTTTGTTCCAGTGTGAGAACAAGGGCTTGGCTGTGCCGCCTGGAACCTCATGTATCTGTCTTGTGTCTCTGTTCACAAGGTCTTGTCCCCTCCCTTGTCTGTTTTGACTGCAAAATTGTTATCATATTGATAGTCAAAGAACGGACTCAAGTTTTAGACTTTGTGTTGTTTTTCTTCTTCTCTTATTACCCCTGGCTGGGAAAGGCTAAATATAACTGTCACAAGGAAGGGGTGTGCCAGCCAGATTGTTTTGTAATATATTAGAAGAAAGAAAACTGGCTTTTTATTAAGTTGTTTTGACCGATTTTGCAACCCAGTTGATGGGCCAGATCTGCCTGATTTAATCGTTTTGATTGGATCACATTATGCACTTCTGCCCATCCAAAGATATTTGAGGGGGAATCTCCTAAACTTGGGTTCAGCTCTCCCCTGGCCAAGACTTCAGTTCCCACAATACCTTTGCATGTTGTGTTATTAACAGACCTCTTAAAAAAAAAACTAGACTGCCAGAATTGTGCAAGGCATATTGTAAATGAGTGTCTTAGCTGGAGGAGAGTTGACTCGTTATCTTTGTTCACATAGTCAGGACCAACAGTGCAGGTGATATGAAAGGACAGAGTTTCTGCTCTCAATGGCAATTACATTTAATAATAACTTTCATCTCTTTTCTATATTGAATACATGTCACTGTTAGTCTTGTCTCCTTTTGCCATATTTTGGGCCAGGCTTAGACACACACGCACACACAGATACACAGACACAGATACACACACAGACACGCACACACACACACGCACACACAGACACGCACACACAGACACGCACACACAGACACGCACACACAGACACGCACACACAGACACGCACACACAGACACGCACACACAGACACGCGCACACACAGACACGCGCACACACAGACACGCGCACACACAGACACACACACACACACAGACACACACACACACAGACACACACACAGACACACACACACACACAGACACACACACAGACACACACACAGACACACACACAGACACACACACAGACACACACACAGACACACACACAGACACACACACAGACACACACAGACACACACACAGACACACACAGACACACACACAGACACACACACACAGATACACACAGACACACAACAGTTTACTCACAGTGCATGAATGGCAATTGCAAATTGGCCAAGCATTCATAGACATTAATCTCAATATGCAATACTAAAAATATCTGTGCGACATTCCGCAGCCACTTGGGGTTTTTCAGACTTCTGTTCCTTTACTTGTCTGCTCAAATGCCCAGAAATACAGTTTTAGTTTAGACCAGGGGGGTGTGGGGAAAACTTTATTTATTTTTAGTTGTATATGAAGAATTAGAGCATTCACTGTGCACCTAAAATGTTAAAGGAACAACTTCTGGATACGTCATTTGTTTCCTAATTTAATATGTTCTCCAGAGTTGATAAACCATTCACATCATGCACATCAGTCCCTGCCCCAATGGAGCTTACATTCTATAATTGTCCTGGTCACATTTAAGGTGGCCATACATGGATAGAACCGCTCGTTTGGCGATGTCACACAGATGCGCCCGCGATCCGACTGGATTTTTAATCCCATCGAGATCTGGCCGACTTTTGGCCAGATCTAGATCAGGGAAGCCCGTCGGGGGCCCCCATACACGGGCCAATAAGCTGCCGACTTGGTCTGTCGGCAGCTTTTATCGGCCCGTATATGGCCACCTTTACACTATGGTCATTTTTATCATGAACCAATTAACCTGCCTGTATGTTTTTGGATTGCAGTGTCTGTGGGCCCTCATGCTGCTAAACATTTGGCCTATTTCATGGCCATTCCTTATTTGTATGAGAAAGATGCTAAATAGCTGGAATAATACATTATAGTATGTAAAGAAAATACACTAGGGGAATAGAGGTTGAGTGAGAGGAGGAAGAAGAATAATAGTACTGAGCGCGGGCCCCTGGTCTAAGGTTTTTGGGTCCCAGTCCTTAGGGTAAAAACAGTGGTAGAAGCTAGAGTTCCTCACTAGATAGTAGATACTAGAGAGAGTATATAAGGCAGGGGAGGAGGTCATAGGTCACACGGTGTGGCTTATTATAAACATTGTGCAAATTTGCACCTGGGCCGTAACCCATAGCAACCAATCAGTGACTGGCTTTTTTCAGCCACCTGCAGGTAAAACAATGAAAGTGAAACTTTGATTGCTATGGGGTACTGCCCAGGTGCAAATTTGCCCCTTGTTTATAAATGATGGCAAGAACATTTTGTTTTTGGTGTTGTATGGATCTCTAATTCCATTTCAGTGCTTAAATGCCTGATTGTCTGGGTAGTGGGGTCGCTCTGGTTTTCTCTACAAATGTAATTTTCCATGTCAGAGCATGAGGCAGCTCCTCTTGGATATGTAGTAAACACGGTATTCGATCCCACATGGGAGGGGGAGAAACTGAAATAAAAGCCCCTTCCATTTATGGGAGGAGAAGCCTGGTCACTGCAGAATAGTTCAGGCAACATCAGGTGACATAGTCATCCATAGACGTCCGGCGTCTAATCCCTTAATTTAGAAGTGTATACCCCCCATTCCGGGCCCCACATACTGGCAGAGCACAGGAGGGGCCTTGTGTGTGTTCAATTGAGGCTGATTTGGGAAAACTACCACATGTGCACAAAGATAAAAAAAAAAATAGCCACCGGGAAATAAAGTGGCCTGTGCTCAATAACGTTCTCTGGAACATACACAAAACACTTTCCACATCCAGCCTGGGAAACGTTACGTATAAAATTGTTAACTCACAAACAGAGTTGCATTACATGTGTGCAGTTTGCTTCAAAGTACACAAAACCTGATTGATTAGCCAAATCAATCCTTTTCCTGGACCATTGAGTATATTAATGACTATTGATGGAATATTCCTCCCCAGTCACATGAACTCTAGTAAATATACTCCCCATGTACAAAGAAGGCACTAGAACTTAGAAGTTACACATCCCTGTGGTGCATTGACTAAGCACTGCTGCCGGCATGTTTATTGTAACTTCTGGCTACTCTGGTTTCATCCAACATGCCAAAAACACACTAGTAGGTAAGTTCTTAAATAAAAGTATCCCTGCTGTATGTATGTTTGTACCTGTAGTAGGGAAATAGTAACATACTATTGAGGCAGGGACTGATTATATCATCAAAGTTGGCACTATATA